>NC_062223.1:95118383-95420085 GCF_902686445.1 Sciurus carolinensis
GCTCTTACCCAAGGACCCAAAGGGACCAATTGATGGCTCCATGGGCAAAGGAAAGGCTTTTAGGAAAGTGAAATGGCAGGCTGGGGGTGAAAGGGATACAGGAAGACTCAGGCTGTGGAGCCATTGTACAGTAATGATCTTCATCCTCCATCCATCCATGTATCCATCAATTTATTCAGGAAATATTCACTGAGCACCTACTTATTTGTACTGAGGCTGGTATAGTGGCCATTCTAGTCATTGAGAGAACATGGAATGAAATTGAGCATGGTGCTAAGTGCCAGAGATACAACATGACAGATATGGGCACTTCTTTAGAAATCCTAGCAAGGAATGGAGACTGGAAAAAAAAAATGAGCAACTGTATATGTGTTTTGTTGCTATGACAAAGAAAACCCAGGATACTGTAGGAACTCAGAGCAAGAGCAACTAACCTCCACGAGGGGTTTGTGTGGAGGGAGAGAATGGATATTTGTCCAAACTCGTCATGAAATTCTTTTCTACTTTGTTAAAACTAGATTTCCCAGCCTCCCTTGAAGCTAGAGGTTAGCGGTATGACCCAGTACTGACTGGTGATATTTAAGGGGAAGTATTCTTGGGTCATCTCTGGAAAAGGTTTTGCTTTCCTGATAGCAGGGACAGATAAGACTGGGACTGCCCCTGCTTTGAAAACATTCCTTCCCTTTAGATCTGTGGCACCTATCTTGCTTCTATGTAGTTACGTGAATGAGAACAAACACTGTCATGCTAAGTAAGAATGGTAGAACAGAAAGAAAGACTTAGAACACTGTGGTACTGTCACACACTTTCCTATATCCTTCTTGTTCCTAAGAGGGACTCCTTGCCCATTCCATGTGCTCCTGGTGAGGCCAACAGTAGTGATCCTTGCTGATTACCCTGGGGTGGGCTTGTTACCCAAGCCCACTCTTCACCAAGCAAAGTGTTGTGTTTAGTGATGGGCAGAAGGAGACATCAGAGACCTCTCTGGTAGTGATATGTGGCCATTGCTGGGATTGCTAAAACCAGGGGGCATGAATCTGGGGATACTGACAGCACATGCCTGTCATGTGGAGGGTCCCTGGATGAGACAAACTAAGCTGGGAACCAAGCAGAGACGAAGAGCTCAAATGACATGGTTTTAAATCTGGGATTCTACATTCTTGGGTTTGCCATTTATTACCAGATAAATGCCCTCTTTTGCCTCAGAAAATTTAAGTTGGATTTCTAGTTTATAAATTGACGTATCAAAGGATACAAAATTACAGTTAGGAGGAATAAGTTCAAGAAATCTATTATGTAACATAGTGACTATAGTTAATGGTGATTCTTGAAAAATGCTGAGAATGAATATTAAATATTCCCACCACGAAAATGATTCCCAGGGCTGGAGAAGTAGCTCAATGATAGGGTGCTTTCACAGCAGTGTGAAGCCCTGAGTTTGGTCCCCAGTACTACAGAAAACAAACAACAACAACAAAAAATCTGTGAGATAATGCATATTTTAATTTGTTAGATTTAACCAACTCACAGTGTATATATATACTTCAAAACTTTAAATTGTGGGGAAAGGAAGAATATTTTGTGCATGTGGGGGGAATATAAATTTTTGTGGTCAAAGGACCAAACATGACACTGTATTTTCTGCAAATGTTTTCCAGAATCTCTCCCACTCCTCAAGTGCTCGTTGCGTGAATTTCATACTTCGGTAGAATCCTTGGATCCATATTCCTTATCTTTGGATTTGGATGGCCATTTGCTGTGGTGAACGTGAGATGCTGTGACTTCTGAGGTCACCCTTCCCTGGTTCCTTTGGGACACTTTTTCCTGTCATGTTGCCACCATGCCACAAGGAAAGCCATGGAGATCTTAGAGAGACCCTTGTTGAAAGAAACTGAGACTTTTGACCCCATCTGAACCTCTACCAATGAGCAGCCATGATGAGTGACTTGAAAGTGGATCCACTGTCTTTGGGGAATATTTGTTATGTAGCTGGGCAATTAAGATTTCCTGAGACTTGAAAAATCATTTGAGGATTCATCCAAAATGGGAAAATGGGAACTTCTAGGAGCTGAGCAGAGTTGTCCCTGCCAAACCTTCCCAAATGGCAGAATTGTGAGAAAAATAAATGATTTTGTTATTTCAAATCATTGTGCTTTGGAAATATTGGTTATGTTAGTTAGGCAATTAGGATTCCCTGAGACCTGAAAGTTATTTGATGACTCATCCAAAATGGAGAGAGAGAGAGAGAGAGAGAGAGAGAGAGAGAGAGATACTTTAATTAAAATTCCTGTAACAATGAGATGTTCTGGGGATCTTACATGTAATAACTTCTATCAAAGTTAAGTTAAATTTTTAAAAATTCTTCAAGGTCCCTGGACATGATGTCTGTTTATTTTGGATGTAGGGCTTTGAATGCATGTGTTGAATGAAAATAAAAAAGTGATTTCACTTTAAAAATTAAAAGAAAAAAACATTATATTGTACTTGATAGTCACATATAATTTTATCTGTCAATTGAAAATGAATGATGAATAAATAAACAAATAGAAAATTTAAAGGGTAATTTAAAACCCTACAGACAATAGTTCCTTAAACCCAGGGAGTCCATGATCTCCAAATGAAGGCTTTTAAATCTAATCAATATTTGCAAAAAGAAAAGACCAAAACATTTTTAAAAATTGAGAATGTCAAACAAGTGGACTTGATATTTCTGCTTTCTTTATTCTGTGTAGAGGACTTCAGGAGGCACTGCACTTATTTGTTTATTCATCAAACATTTATCCAATCTCTCCCTGTACCAGCAATGTGCTAGCTCCTAAGATGAATGGCTCATGGTCTCTACTTCCAAGAAACTCACAAACTGATGAAGACAGAATGATCCTAATTGAGGATGGCCTCTAGGCACATAGTCTCTTCCTGCTGAGGCCAAGGTCAGAGGAAACTGGCTGTTTTACTCACTGCCATAAACCTGGTACCTGGCACCTAAGTGCTAAAATACTACTTGTTAAATGAATGAGAAAAACTGAAGTCTGAGAAATATAAGTTAGTAGGAGAAAAATCTTGTAGATAAAAGGCTGGCAAAGCTCGAGTGACTCACTGATGCTGTGAGTTCATCTACTGACTATCACTTAATACCCCTCTGGCCATAGAGGAGTGACATAATTCTCTGGACCTCTGAGGGGTTTTGACTATATCAGAAATCCTCACCCCTGGCTGAACACCAGGGAAAAAAAATCATGATCTGGGCCCCACAGCAGCAAAATGGAGTTATAGATTTTTCTGGGAGTGGGGTTAAGACATCAGTGATTTTAGAAAGTTCTCTGAGTGATTTAATTGGCAGTTGCAGGGAAAGTCACTGCTCCAGACTGCATGCTTGTCATAGTTATATGCACTGACTTCTAGGCCTAAGTTATGAGTTCTTTTCTTTAGTATAAGATTTCAAAGAGGGGAGGAGGGAGACAGCCCAAGGCCACTTAAGATGTCGTTTCTTTATGATGTTATTTATTATAACTATAGTTATTTATATTAATTTTATTGTAGTCATTCAACAAATGTGAACTGTCCACAAGGACACAGGCATAGCAGTAGGTGGGTTGAAGCACAGGGAGCTGAGTGGGGAGGACAAGCTAGAAAGGTATTGAGACTAAGGCCTATATACTGGGTTTGAGGATGCCTGTTTTTGCTAAGAGGATTTAACTCCAAATTCCCATTGAGTATGAAATGTTGGCTGCTCCTTGCAATCTTTGGCACACTCCATAGCCCTTAGGTTTTGTTAACCCTTCTCATCAGTCATCCACTCTGGAAAAACAACCAGTGTTTATTTTCTCAAAACTTTAGGAGCCATCCTTCACTTCCAAGATAAGTAAATAGCGTGTGCCTGTGGTGACCTAACTTCATGACAGTTGCATATCCCTATGCATTTCTCATTTTTGAGGATAGTCTTGCTTTTAAATAAGGTCTTCTGTTGTTCCTATAAGTACACTGGAATTTGTAAGACCATATATCCTGGTATTTTTCCAAAACTGACCATCATATTCAGATGCCTGCAAATTCTTACTTCTTTTATCTTTCTTGAAAATATGCTTATTTATTATAGGATATATGTTGTGTTGATAGGTGGGTGGCTGAACTGAGAAGGGATTATATTACATGCTACAATATGAAAGACCTTCATGAATTTTATCAATGTTGATTTCTTTTATGGCTTCTATGTTGCCATATAGTACTCCAAGACCCTGTAAGATGGACTGTTTTTGGTTCCCCATGTCACCCTGGGACCATATGGAGGTCAGGCTCAGTAAGGGGAAGAACCTTAGCGAGCAGTCTTTTTAGTCTTTGAACTCTTAGATCCAATGTGCCCATACCATGCAGCCTGTTTTTAGCTTATCAAGTCAGAAGCAGTGATTAATACACACAAGGCTTAGTTCCCCTATTAGATTACTGGTACCTTAATGAATTTCAACATTGGACTGTATTCAAAATTTCCTTGAATTAAAAACTAGTTATGGACTAGACACAATGACACATGCCTGTAATCCCAGTGACTAGGGAAGCTGAGGCAGGAGAATTTTAAGTTTGAGGACAGCCTGGGCAGTTTAGTGAGACCCTATCTCAAAATAAAATGAATAAATAAAAAGGGGCTGGAGTGGAGCTCAGTGATAGAGCACCCTTGAGTTAAATCCCCATTAGCAGAAACAACAAACAAACCCCCTCCATATTAACTTTGTGATTGTGAGCAAATTTCTTTACCTCTCTAAACTGCAGTTACATCGTCTGTTGAAGTGACTATTATCATACTGTTTCACGAGGTTCTAGTGAAGGTGAAGGTAGATCATTGAAAATGGAAATCTGGTGCTGTCCTCAATACCTTACATGCAATTACTTATTTGATCCTTTTCAGTTGATTCACTCTGGGGAGACTCCAGATCCAGACCTAGCCTTGATTACTCAGGAGGGCCAGGGAAGCCATTTAACATGACTATGCCTCATTTTCCTCACTGTACAATAGGAGAGATAATATGTGTTCAATGCTTTCTATCTGAGCCACTTGCCAAAGTTTACTTTATCACTGCCTGCTGGGCCAGAGTCAGTCTACACCGGGTGCTCAGATTCCACAATGATGGTTGAATTTATGCATCAAATTGGCTAAGCGAAGGCACCCAGTTGTTTGGTCAAACACTAGTCTAGAAGTTGCTGTGAAGGTACGTTTAAATGTGATAAACATTTACAATCAGCTGACTTTAAGTAAAGTAGATTACCCTCCATAATGTGAGTGTGTCTCATCCCATGGGTTAAAAGTCTAGGAAGGAAGACTGAGGTTTCCTGAAGAAGCAATTCTCCTGCAAGAATATAGCAAAGAAACCTGCATGAATATCTAACCTGTGGATCCAGCCTGCAGCATTCACCATCAGCTCTCACCTGATTGGTTTCCAACCGGCTTGTCTGCCCCACAGATTTCAAAGTTGCCAGTCCCCATAGCACAGGGACCAACTCCTTAAAAATAAATCTCTCATTCTCACTCGCTCCCACTATTTCTCCTTCACTCTTCTCACCTGCCCCTGTGCTTCCTCTGCCAGTGACCCTTCTAGCTCCTCCAGCATCTGTGCCTGGTGGAAACTGTGGCAGTGACTCTGCCATCTCAACCCCTCTCGGCTCCAGAAGAATGGGGAAGCGTCTCTCCACCCGTGGCTGCTCCTAACCAGGCTTTCCCTTCTGCTTTTCACAGGTCCACTGCCTATGAAGCCCGTACTTTTGAACAATATTGTCCCTCTTTGTTCTTAGGGGCACCATCCTGCATCCTCCAGCCCCACTCCTATGCCGTTTGAGCATTACGTTGTCTGCCCCAGTTTTCTCTTGAACTCTTTGCCACACCATCATCTTTGCTGGCTTTAGCTGATGGCTCCTCCAGACAGGGTACAGGCAGAAAGTGTGATAAACATAAGACTACAATATGAGAAGTAACAAATGTCAAAAAGCGTGAAAACAAACAAATCATAAATGCAGAAGTTAGGGGCTGGGGAGATAGCTCAGTCGGTAGAGTGCTTGCCTTGTAAGCATGAGGCCCTGGGTTCGATCCCCAGCACCCAAAAAAAAAAAAAAATGCAGAAGTTACATAATTATAAAGCAGAACCTATATTACCATTGTCCAGGTAAAAAATAAGAATTTTTAAAAAATTTATTTTTATTGTAAACAAATGGCATACAATGTTGTTTCTGTTTGTACATGAAGTAAAGGCATGCCATTTGTGTAATCATACATCTACATAGGGTATTGGTGTTTCATTCATTCTGTTATTTTTTCCTTTCCCCCCACCCCTCCCACCCCTCCCACCCCTCTTTTCCCTCTATACAGTCCCTCCTTCCTCCATTCTTGCCCCCCTCCCACTCCCCATTATGTGTCATCATCCACTTATCAGTGAGATCCTTCGTCCTTTGGTTTTTTGAGATTGACTTATCTCACTTAGCATGATATTCTCCCATTTCATCCACTTGCCTGCAAATGCCATAATTTTACTATTCTTTATAGCTGAGTAATATTCCATTGTATATATATATATATATATCACAGTTTCTTTATCCATTCATCTATTGAAGGACATCTAGGTTGGTTCCATAATCTGGCTATTGTGAATTGAGCAGCTATGAACATTGATGTGGCTGTATCTCTGTAGTATGCTGATTTTAAGTCCTTTGGGTATAGGCCAAGGAGTGGGATAGCTGGGTTAAAAGGTGGTTCCATTCCAATCTTTTTGAGGAATCTCCACACTGTTTTCCAGAGTGGCTGCACTAATTTGCAACCCCACCAGCAATGTATGAGTGTACCTTTTTCCCCACATCCTTGCCAACACCTATTGTTGCTTGTATTCTTGATAATCGCCATTCTAATTGGGGTGAGAAGGAATCTTAGGGTAGTTTTGATTTGCATTTCTCTTATTACTAGAGATGTTGAACATTTTTTCATATATCTGTTGATTGTTTGTAGATCTTCTTCTGTGAAGCGTCTGTTCATTTCCTTAGCCCATTTGTTGATTGGGTTATTTGTATTCTTGGTGTAGAGTTTTTTGAGTTCTTTGTATATTTTGGAAATTAGTGCTCTATTTGAAGTATGAGTGGCAAAGATTTTCTCCCACTCTGTAGGTTCTCTTTCCACATTGCTGGTAGTTTCCTTTGCTGAGAAAAAGCTATTTAGTTTGAAACTATCCCAGTTATTGATTCTTGCTTTTATTTCTTGTGCTTTGGGAGTCCTGTTAAGGAAGTCTGATCCTAAGCCGACATGTTGAAGATTTGGACCTACTTTTTCTTCTATAAGATGCAGGGTCTCTGGTCTGATTCCGCGGTCCTTGATCCATTTTGAGTTGAGTTTTGTGTAGGGTGAGAGATAGGGGTTTAATTTCATTCTATTGCATATGGTTTTCCAGTTTTCCCAGCACCATTTGTTGAAGAGGCTATCTTTTCTCCATTGCATATTGTTGGAACCTTTGTCTAGTATGAGAAAATTGTATTTATTTGTGTTTGTGTCCATGTCCTCTATTCTGTACCATTGATCTACCTGTCTATTAAGAATTTTTTTTATATTGCCATCTCTATAGAGGTTTCCTTCCTATCACAGTCCTTAGAATTATTCATTATTCTAACCTGTGACTATTTTCTTGCTGTTCTTTGTGATGTTAAGGTCTATTTAGGCATATTTAGGTCTTTTTTCTGTGCCTATTTTGTATAAATGGACTACCATTTGTGATTTTTAAAAATTTAATGTTTGCCTATGTGATTTGTATGAATTTATGCATTTTTGTGTCTTCTAATATTCTTCCATGGTGTTTGTTAGGGTTTGCATGTGAGGTGTCCCCCAAAGGCTCAAGACAATGCAAGAAGGTTCAGAAGATAAATGATTGAGTTGTGAGAATCTTAACCTAATCAGCGAATTAATCCCTGATGGGATTAACAAAGTGGTAACTGGAGGTAGGAGGTGTATGACTGGAGGAAGTGGTTAATTGGGGGTGTGGCTATGGGATATATATTTTGTATCCGGAGAGTGGAATCTCTGCTTTCTGATCAAGATGTGAGCCTCTTCCCTCCACTATGATGCTCTGCCTCACCTTGAGCCCTGAGGAATGGAGCCTGCTGTCTGTGGACTAAGACCTCTGAAACTGTGAGCCCTTAAATAAACCCTTCATCCTCTATAGTTGTGCTGGTTGGGTCATTTAGTCACAACAGTGAAAAAGCTGACTAAAGCAGTGTTGCAAGCAGTTCTTTCATTTTGTTTCTTTTTCTTTACTTAGTTCTTTCATTTTCAGTTATAGTCTTTCTCTATATCAATGGTTTGTGAACTATGGCTTATGGACCAGCTGGTAATATTTTTCAATATGACCTGTGAACTAAGAATGATTTTTAAATTTATAAAGTTGTAATGACAAAGAATGTGAGACTATATGTGACCTGAAAGCATAAAATATTTGCTTTTTATTTCTTCATAATAAAAACTTTCCACCCTCTATCTATGTGAAGGTACCCATAATTTCCTTATCTGTTTCCTTCTTAATGGGAATTTGAGTAGTCTGAAGATTTTTGTCTACTGAGGAATATTGCTATGAACATTTTTTTTTTAAATAAAAATTTTTTTTTTGGTCCTGGGGATTGAACCCAGGGATGCTTAACCACTGAGCCATATCCCCAGTCCTTTTTATTTTGAGATATGATCTCAATAAGTTGCTTAGGACCTTGCTAAGTTGCTGAGTCTGACTTTGAACTTGAATTCCTCCTGCTTCAGTCTCCCAAATCGCTGGGATTACAGGCATGTGCCACTATGCCTGGCTATGAACATTCTTGTATGTTTTTGGTGCATGTTCATGTGTGTTTCTCTAAGATATGCACCCAGGAATGAAAATCATGGATTACTCAATATGTACATATTCAAATTTAGTAGATAACCCCAGTTATCCAAGACAAGTTGTACCAATTGCACTTCCAACTCAGAATTTCAATTGCTCTACATCCACACACACATTTAATAATAACATTTTTGTTTATTGCCATAATTTGCTTATCTGTTTCCTTCTTAATGTCATCGTAACTATAATTTAGCATGTCTTTGTAACTAAGGTTTATTGAACATATGTTTCTTCCTTCCTTTTTCTTTTTTGAACTGGTTCAATTCCAGTATTTTCCCCATTTTCTACTGGAATATCTGTTTTTTCTTACTTAGTTGAAGAAGTTCTTTATATATATTGAATATGAGTCCTTCATCAGTAATATGTGGCATCTTTTGATGAACAGAATTTACTTTCAATGTAGTCAAAATTTATCAGTGCTCTTTTTAGTAGTTCATTTTACACTGTTTAAGAAAACTCTACTCTGAGGTCATCGAGATGTTCTCCCATTTTATCTCTTGAAATCTATACAATTTTGCTTTTCACATTAAGGTCTTGAATACACCTAGAATTAATTTCTGTTAATCTGTCTGTATAGCCAACTGGCCTAGCAGCACTTATTAAAAAACTGTCCTTTCTCCATGGCTCTGCACTGCTGCCTTTATCATGTATCAAATGTTTATGTAATGCAGTTTTCTTTCTGGACTCTATTGTGTTGGTTTATTTGTTGATTTTATGTATAATCAATATAGTTTTAAATATTATAGTTTTATAACAAGTTTTTCCCATTTTTTAATTGTTATATTATAATTTTACATAATGGTGGAATTCATTGTTCCATATTTGTACACACATACAATATAATTTGGTCAATATTGTTCCCCAGTATTTCCCTTTCCTTTCCCCTTTCCCTCCTACCCCTCCCTGGTAGTTTTCCTCTGCTCTAATGTCCCTTTGATTTTTTTTTTTCTTATGAATTCTTTATTTTTTTCCATAGCTTTTTTTTTTTTTTTTTTTTTTTTTTTGGGGTGCTGGAGATTGAACCCAGGGCCTTGTGCTTGCTTGCGAGGCAAGCACTCTACCAACTGAGCTATATCCCCAGCCCTCCATAGCTTTATTGAGGTAAAACTGAAGTACAATAAAATGTACATATTTGAAGGATGCAATTTGATCCATTTTGACTTGTATATAATCAATACAATCAATATAAAAAGCATTTCCACATTTTAAAAAAATTTGAAATCATGCAGACTTTGTTTCCTGCATGTTTTGTTACATTAGAAATCAATCACCTTAAGATATGGCACACATAAATATCTCAGAGGTCAAGGAAGAAAGCACAAGAAAAGTAAATAAAAAACACTTTGAATTAAGTGATAATAAAAGTTTAAAATATCAGGATCTCTGGGATGAAACAGTGCTCAAATGAACATTTATAACTTAAAGCACTTGCATCAGAAAGAAGCTAGAATAACAAGCAAATTATTTTCAAATCATGTAGTAAGAAGGAAAAATAAGAGTAGGAGCAGAAATATATGAAATAGAGAAGAAATAATACAGCAAAAATATGATAAAAAATAAACAAGTCTAATCAAGAAAAAAGCAAAAACACAAATATTAATATCAATGAAAAGGGAGCTATCAAAATAACCCTACAAATGCTAAAAATATATTAAAGTAATTTTACAATTGTATGCCAACCTATTTGTAGCTTGCATAATATGGTCTATATTAGAGAAGGATCTGTATGCTGCTGAGAAGGAAGTGTATTCACTTGTTGAGGAAAGAAATATTCTATATATGTATGTAAAGTCTAAATTATGAATTGTATTTTTTACTTCTATAGCTTCTTTGTTTAGTTTTTGTTTGGAGGATTTATCGAGGGGTGACAGGCATGTTAAAGTTACCCATTATTATTGTGTTGTAGTCTATTTGATTCTTGAAATTGTGAAGGGTTTGTTTGATGTACACAGATGTTCATTGTTTGGGGCATAAATATTTACGATTGTTGTCTTGTTGATGTATAATTCCCTTAAGCAACATGAAATGTCCTTCTTTGTCTTTTCTAATTCACTTTGACTTGAAGTTCACTTTATCTGATATGAGGATAGAAACCCTGCTTGTTCACACGGTTCATGTGAGTTATATATTTTTTCCCATTCTTTTGCCTTCAGTCTGTGGATGTCTTTGCCTATAGGTGAGTCTCTTGGAGACAGTATATTGTTGGGTCTTGTATTTTAATCCAGTTTGCCACTCTGTGTCTTTCAATGAGCTTAGGCCATTAACATTCAAGGTTATTATTGAGATATGATTTTTATTCCCAGTCATTTGGTTCATTTCTGGTTTTTAATTTGAATTAGTCTCACCTTTGATTGACTATTCCTTTAGTGTAGTCCTTCCCTTTGCTGGTTTCCATGTTTTTTTTTTTTTTTTTTTCTGTTTTCATAGAATTTTTTTTTTTTTTTTTTTTTGTGGTGCTGGGGACTTGAACCCGGGGCCTTGTATTTGCAAGGCAAGCACTCTACCAACTGAGCTATATCCCCAACCCATGTTTTCATAGAATATTTTGTTGAGAATTTCTGTAGTGCAGGTTTTTTATTTGCAAATTCTTTGAACTTTTGTTTATCATGGAAGATTTTTATTTCATCTTCAAATCTGAAGCTTAATTTTGCTGGATATAGGATTCTTGGTTGGCATTCATTTTATTTCAGAGCTTGGTATATGTTATTCCAGGATCTCCTAACTTTGAGGGTCTGGGTTGAGAAATCAACTGAGCTCCGAATTGATTTCCCCCTATATATAATTTGATATTTTTTTCTCACAGCCTTTAGAATTCTATCCTTATTTTGTATGTTCGGCATTTTCATTATAGTGTGGCTTGGTATGGATCTGTTGTAAGTTTGTATATTTGGGGTCCTGTGAGCCTCTTGTATTTGATTTTCTGTCAGGGGCGGGCTCTGAGGGCCCCGGAGCCGCACCGTGGCCTGATCTCTAAGATGGCGCCTGGCAGCTTGCCAGACATAGCTGCACTCATAAACAAGTTTTAGGAAGTAACTCTGGTTGGCTGTTGTACATGAGGTGATCCTGGTATCTGCCTGGAGACTGTTCCTTGATAGCCTGACTTTCCTGGTAGTCTACTCTCTGATAGGCTGATGTTCTCAATATAAGTCTGAGACTTGCGGAATAAACTTCTTTTGGTTCCTGTGATCAAGAAGAGTGTACACGTTGTGATTGTCCCCGCGGGCGGTGGGCGATCATAAGTGGTGCCGAAACCCGGGAAATGAGTACACCAAGAAGAAACTAATCAGGTAAAATCAAGGTAAATTCTGGCCAGGTAAAGTTCACGGAATAAGTGACGAATTTAAAGTTTGCGGATAGCGACGGAGAGTAAGAGTTTGTCTGTGCTTTCGCTTTTGCATTAATAGATACAGTAATTTACTTTCTAGATAGTTTGGTGGTAAAAGATGGGTACGGAAATGTCACAAGTGCGTATGGAAACTCCCTTAAAAGATTTGCTCCGAGCAAAGGGAACTCCTCGAAACTAAAACAGCTCAGAACTTTTTACACACAGTGGAAGATATTGCGCCAAGGCTTTTAGATGAGGGATTACTGAATATCCCTCAATGGGAGCATCTAGGGGAGGATTTGAGAGCGACAGAGAGAGTACAACCATTACCTCTGGGAACCACGGCCATATGGATGTTAGTTAGAGGGTGTTTAGATACTCCTAAGCCCAAATGCAGAGAGGCCATAAAACGAGGGGAAGCGGTTTTGGAGGAAATAAAAGGAAAGGTCTAAAGCATCAGAAAGGGCGTCAATAAGATCAGAGGCAGGCAGGGAAAATGAAACCAGTTGTGAGGATAGCTCTGAAGAGGAAATGGAATTAGTGTGTAGGGCTAAAAATCTTGCTATTAAAGGCTCACCCAGATCACAGGTGACAGTCAAAAATAAAGCTCAAGGACTTACACCGTCCACTCCCCCACCCTATAATGGTGACTATGTGGGGAAACAAAAATGTTGTTGTAGCCGTTCTGAATCTTTAGGATGGGACTTCCTACAACAAGGCACAATAGCCTTTCAGGTGTTTGAAGATCAAAATAATCAGAGATTCCTTCAATCCTTAGATTTTAAATTAGTAAAATAATTAAAAGAGGCTGTCATGACCTATGGCCCCCAAGCAGCCTTTACTTTATCATTTGTAGAATCCATAGGGGGAATGAATCTTACTCCTGATGATTAGGGTAACGTGGCACGAGCCACGTTGTCAGGTGGACAATATCTGGTCTGGAAAACGGCGTGGCAGGAGCATTCCAACGATACTGCACGCCGCAATGCTGCAGCAGGAAATCCTCAGTGGAACTTAGGGATGCTTATGGGAATGGGAGTATTCACAGGACAACAGGCTCAAATTGGCTATAATCCTGCAGTGTACATGCAGGTTTCTGCAGCCGCTGTAAAAGCATGGAAAAGTATACAAGGGAGTGGGGACTTGCAAGGTCAACTGTCAAAAGTTATTCAGGGATCGAACGAGCCATATGCTGATTTTGTAGCGAGGCTGATGCAAACAGCAGGCCGCATCTTTGGGGATGTGGATCAAGCTATGCCCTTGGTAAAACAGTTAGCTTATGAACAGGCTAATAAGTGGTGTAAGGATGCCATTCGTCCCTGGAAAAATAAGGACCTAAGTACATATATCAAAGTGTGTAGAGATATCAATGAAATTGTGATTCAAGGAGAAGTTATGGCAGCAGCCATTGCACAAGGATTACAAGGTCCTATAAAAAGAGGAGGGCCTCCAGGAACTTGTTTTTATTGTAAACAACCTGGACATTTCAAAAAGGACTGTCCACAATTAAGGGACCCTAATCGACCCCCTAGAAGACCTAAGCCTCAACGTTGTCCTAGATGTAGAAAAGGTAATCATTGGGCATCTGAATGTAGATCTATGATAGATATAGATGGAGCTCCTCTGCCCCCTCATGGACAGACAAAAAAAGGGTGTTGGGGCCCATCTCCCCAGGGTCCCTCAAAAGTGTATGGGGTGGTTCAACAAGTACACAGGACACACCAACCATTGACAAGCCAAGGAGAGTCACCACAGGGAGCGCAGGATTGGACCTCCGTGTCACCGCCAGAGCAATACTAACTCCAGAAATGGGAGTCCAACCTATCCCTATAGACCTAAAAGGTCCGTTACCTCCTGATACTGTTGGAATTTTATTAGGTAGGAGCTCTAGTGCACTCAGGGGACTTATAGTTATCCCTGGAGTTATTGACTCTGATTTTACAGGAGAAATTAAGGTTCTTGCACATTCTCCTCAAGGAATTATCTCCATATAACCTGGGGACCGCATAGCTCAGCTTTTGATTATTCCCAGCCTTCATAATAATTTTCCATCAACCACAGCAACCAGGGGAACTGCAGGTTTGGGATCTTCTGGAGTTGATTTTGCCTGTCTTACCATGGACTTAAAAAATAGGCCAATGCTTAAAATAAAGATTAAAAATATAGAATTTTCAGGACTCCTAGATACAGGAGCTGATACTAGCATTATTACCCTAAAAGACTGGCCAAAAGAATGGCCTCTACAAGTAGCAAGTAGCGGAACAAACCCTGAGGGGATTGGGTGTAGCTACTAGCCCACAAAGGAGTAGTTCTGTATTGACATGGAGAAATGATGAGGGCCAACAGGGAACATTTCAACCTTCTGTCTTTAGACCATTTACCTGTTAATTTATGGGGCAGAGATATTCTTATACAAATGGATTTAGTACTCACTACAGAAGGCCATTATAGCCAAAAGGCTCAAAATCTAATGGTAAAACAAGGTCATAAATGGGACAAGGGGCTTGGCCGCTATGGCCAGGGAGATACCCAGTCAATTAGTGTTAAGGGCAATCAAGGTCGCCAAGGCTTGGGTTTTTCCTTGGGGCCACTGAACAAAAGTATGTAAAAATAACTTGGAAATCCAATGCACCAGTGTGGGTCTCTCAGTGGCCCCTGACATTAGAAAAACTTAAAGTGGCCCAAGAACTGGCACAACAACAATTAGAAGCAAATCATATTAGACCTTCAACTTCTCCTTGGAATACCCCTATTTTTGTCATAAAAAAGAAATCAGGAAAATGGAGACTCCTTCATGACTTAAGAGCTATTAATGCTACTATGCAATCTATGGGGCCAACTCAGTTAGGGCTTCCAGTCCTTACTGCTTTACCAAAAGATTGGCCTATTCCATTACATCCTCGCGATTGTCAGAGGTTCGCTTTCACCCTCCTATCTCTAAATCATCAACAACCTGATCAACGATATGAATGGGTTGTTTTGCCACAAGGTATGGCCAATAGCCCACTATGTGTTAAATTTATGTTGATCAGGCGTTAAAGCCAATTCGACAAAAATACTCCAAACTTATTATCTATCATTATATGGATGATATATTATTATGCCACTCTGAGGAAGATATTTTACGTTTCCACCTACGCCAGTTTTTGTGTTTTCCCCTTTTATGTTTCTGCTAACTAATGAAACAACTGCTTCTCTCAATTGTACTTCAGATTTGTGCTATCTCTCTCGATGTTGGAACGCTTCTAGGTTCCCGCTGGCAGTCTTAATGCGTGTTCCTACCTTCCTACCAGTTCCAGTCTCTGTTACAGATGCGGAATTGCCAGTGTTACTATCAAGAAACAGGAGAGATTTGGCATCACAGCGGCCGTGGTTGCCACAGTAGCAGCATTGACGACGACCATACAGACAGCAACAACAGTCAATCACTTGGCCAAAAATACAGCTGCAGCCTTACAGACTCGAGACCCTAAACCAACATCTAAGAGCAGGCATACTCCTTGTAAATCAAAGAGTAGACTTACTACAAGAACAAGTGGATATCTTGCAAGAACTTTTGGGACTGGAATGTGTTTATCCTTTAAGAGCAGTGTGTTGTACCCCTATTGCTTATAATAACCTTAGCTCTGCGGCTATGTTATCTAAAAATCTCTCTGTCTACCTTACTGGCAATTGGTCATCTACGTTTGATAATTTAACCAGTCAGTTACGAGCTGAATTACTCAGAGTCAATGCCACCAGGGTTCAAGTTGCATTGATATCTGAGATGTTCTCTTTGTTATCTAAAGCCCTGGGATTGACAAAACAGTGGGCTGGAACAGTTACTGTTCTGATTATTATCTGCTTAGGGATAACCTATGTTATACGCAGCCAAATCAGAGCTTGCCAAGATGCCCGACGTCATCGACAGGCTATAGTACAGGCTTTGACAGCCATTGAAGACAGGCACATCCCCCCAAGTATGGCTAAGCATGCTGCACCAGTAGTCAAAGATGGGTAAGATCCGTGGAAATGCATACCAACCTAAGACAGGGTTCTGACGCCTGGAGGTCAGAATTCCAATGACGGGTAAGGATGTAATTTGCCATGGACAACCTAAGACAGGCATGGTCCCAAGTCATCTTTTCTTTATTTAAAGAATAAGGGGGAGATGTCAGGGGCGGGCTCTGAGGGCCCCAGAGCCGCACCCTGGCCTGATTTCTAAGATGGCGCCTGGCAGCTTGCCAGACATAGCTGCACTCATAAACAAGTTTTAGGAAGTAACTCTGGTTGGCAGTTGTACATGAGGTGATCCTGGTATCTGCCTGGAGACTGTTCCTTGATAGGCTGACTTTCCTGGTAGTCTACTCTCTGATAGGCTTATGTTCTCGATGGAAGTCTGAGACTTGCAGAATAAACTTCTTTTGGTTCCTGTGATCAAGAAGAGCGTACGCGTTGTGATTGTCCCCACAGGTGGTGGGCGATCATAATTTTCCATTTCATTCTTTAGGTTTGGGAAATTTTCTGATATTGTTTCATTGAAAAGATTTTGCATTCTTTTGGTTGTATCTCTGTGCCTTCATCTGTCCCAATAAATCTTAAATTTGGTCTCTTCATGTTATCCCATAGTTCTTGGAAGTTCTATTCATAGTTTCTTAATATCTTCTCTCCATGGTCAACTCTACTTTCAAGATTATATATTTTGTCTTCATTGCCTGAGGTTCTGTCTTCCAAGTGGTCTAGGCTGTTGGTGATGCTTTCTATTGAATTTTTAATTTGGTTTATTATTTCCTTTGAGGATTTCTGCTTGGTTTTCTTTCAGAATTTCTTCCTCTTTGTTGAAGTGATCTTTCACTTCCTGTATTTTCTCTCTGATTTCCTTTCTTATGCTGTCCTTTACTTTGCAGACCACTTTAACTATATACATTCTAAATTCCTTCTCTGACATTTCTTCTACTATGGTGTCAAAGGATTCTGTTATTGGAGTATCTTGGTTTGTTTGTGGCACTTTGTTCCCTTGCTTTTTCATGTTGCTTGTGTGTCTACTATCTAACAGTATGGGTCTGAGGCAGTAAAATTTCTACCCTGTGGACTTACAGTGTCCCTGAAAGTTTCTAGTACCTCACTGTTTAGGAGAAGACAAATAATAACAACAAATGCAAACAATATATAGCATTAAACCAAATATTACTACTATGACATCTACAATGTTAATTGTCACAATAGACAGAAATGATATGATCAGTTATTGCCTACTGTGGGGGTCCTCTCTGCCCGTCTCTGATGGAGAAGAAAAGGGTTAACTGCCAGAGGAGGATGTTAGTGGTTTTTCTATCTATTACCCAAAAAAACTTATCTACTCAATGAACACACAAGAGTCAATACTCTTTTTATATGAGAGGGGTTATGACAGGTCTGACCATACCAACTCTGGCCTCTTACAACAACATGCCCAACTCTCCTTTATTTATAATATACAAGTAAAGGGGGTAAGAACAGGAGGAGTTTCTTCTGTGATGGACAGGATAGAGTGGAGTTTGGGAAGCCATTCTCTTAGGGAAAATTCCAGAAGGAGACAGGGAACTACTCCACGAAGCACCACATGCTTCCCAGCAGTTCCTAGAAGCCAGGTTTCTGTGTCCCATGGCTCAACCAAGTTAATTCTGCTAAATAAGGATGATTTCCCACAGCCTACAATAAAAGCAGCAAGTTCGCAAAAGTGTTTAAATTTCAAATGGTGGACAGGGAGAGAACAGAAGTGATGTAGGATGTGATGATTATGAGGGAGAAGGACAGAAGAAGAAGAAATAAAAAATTAAAGGAAGTGTGAAAGAGAACAATAGAGATTGACTTTAGCAGAAGAAAAAACATCAAGGGAAACTAGTAGTAGAAAAAAATATATATATATGAAGTCAAGATTTTTAAAAATTAAAAAATAAAAATAAAAGAATACAAACCCCAAATATACTAATCAAGCATCCTAGTTCACAAAAAACTAATCCATGAAAAACAACTGGCTTTAAAAATGCTAGAAATGAGAAAAAAACAAATATGAACATGTATAAATGTCCATGTACCATTAAGGTCACAATTAAACAGAGAAAAAGGATTAAAAAAAAAAATCTTGATAAAAATTAAGGAATTCTTTCCATTCATGTTCAAAATATTCTCAGCTTCTCTTCTCAGTAGTTTCAGGTGGGGTCTTCTGGAGTGTGATGCTCCACCCTCGGGATGGCTGGAGTGAGAGAGGTCATCTTGTAGGTGGAATTCCTGGAGGCAGGGTTTAGGCTTAGGTGGGCTCCAGGCTCTTTATTGAATGCCAATTGGTATGGAGATTTTAAATTAGTGCACCTCCAGCACCTAGTACTTGCTGGTCCATGCTGGAAGACTATACCCCAGAGATCTCCCCTGGGTTCCACTTGTGTGGTGGGGGAGCCAATTGTTAGTCCCCTACATCATTTTCAGACCCCACATTTCCTGGTCTCAGGTTCAGTCTCCAAACAATCTCTTCTTCCCTCACCCTTCTGAGTTCCCGACCAGATAGATGCATCTCTCCCAACTGGTCCTTCAAGTAGTCAGATTGGAGGGGAATGGGTAGAGCTGGGTGGGTCAACCAGTTAACCCCTGTATAAACCTCTCTTCATGTTTGATTTTCTCCTGGTCACTTAAGCACACTCTGTGTCTTGCAGTGTGTGTTAACTGATCCTATATTTCCGGCCAAACTTAGGTATGCCAGTAATTGGCTTCTTCAGCTGCCAGCCCCCACCCCAGTGGATGCAAAATGGTTCCTGGGGAGGTGGCAGCTTTGTTTCCCCCCACACGAATATTGTACTGTGCATCTTTTAGGTTTGCTGGGCAATGTCCTTGATCTCTAAATGCTCCATACCCAGACATGCCTCCAACTTCCCAAAACATGGCTTCCTTTAATTCCCTTATCCTTCCACTATGCTCACAGAGGCACGGGTATGGTTGGTGCTTCCTGCAGTAGCTGTGCAGCTGGGGATTTCTTCCTTATTTTATTATAGTCAACCTCCTGAGTCCCCGAACTGCTTTGAATATTCAGGTTTAAATTCCAATAAAGTCCCCTGGCTTTTTTTTTTGTTGTTCACCTACCTTGCTGAGAAATGCCTGTCTGCTTTCTTGGTTTCACTCCGTGGAGCAACCAGGAAAACAACCTTCTCTCTTCTGCCATCTTGAAAAAAAAAGTCCTTTTGATTTTCATGAGATTCCCCCACCCTGTTTGTTTTCCTTTTTCTTCCCTACCTTCCCCTTATGAGAGAAAACATACAACCTCTGACTTTGTGACTCTGGCTTATTTCAAGTTCCATTCATTGTACTGCAAAAGACATAATTTCATTCTTGTTTACGATTGAATAAAACTCAATTGTGTATATATCACATTTTCTTTATGAATTCATCCACTGACAGACACCTAGGCTGGTTCCACAATTTGGCTATTGTGAATTGTGCTGCTATAAACATGGGTATGCATGTATCAATGTAGTGTGATAATTTTAATTCTTTTGGATAAATACTGAGGAGTGGTATAGCTGTGTCATATGGTAGTACCATTCCTAGTCTTTCAGGAAATCTCTGTACCGATTTACATAGTGGTAATTTACAATTCCACCAAGAGTGTAAAAATGTTCCTTTTTCTCCACATTCTCTCCAATATTTATTATTGTTTGAATTCTTGATGACATTCATCAAGACTGAAGTGAAATGAAATCTCAATGTAGTTTCGATTTGGATTTCCCTGATTGCTAATGATGTTAAACATTTTTTAATCTATTGGCCATTTGTTCTTCTTCTTTTTTTGATAAATGTTTGTTTAATTCATTTTCCCATTTATTAATTGAGTTTTTTTGGTATTTAGTTTTTTTGAGTTCTTCATATAGTCTAGATATCAATCCTCTGTCAGAAGAATAGCTAGCAAACATTTCCTCTCATTTTGTAGGTTCTTTCTTATGTGCTTGTTTCCTTTGCTGTACAGAAGTTTTTAATTTGATGTCATCTCATTTACTAACTCCTGGCATTATTTCCTAAGCTTTAGGAGTTCTATTAAGAAAGTTGTTGCCTGTGTCTATATGCCAAAGTATATGTCAACTCTATGCTGTCTTCTAGGATTTGCATAGTTTCTGGTCTAATTCCTAGGTCTTTGATCCATTTTGAATGGATTTTTCTGCAGAGTGAGAGTTGAGAGTCTGGTCTCATTTTTTTTTTTTACATATGAATAACCTGTTCTCCCAGGTCCATTTGTTTAAAAGGCTATCTTTTCTCCAATGTATGTTTTAGGCACATTTGTGAAGGATTAGATATGACTGTATTTGTGTAAATTTGTCTCTTTGTCTTTTATGCTGTTATCTTTGATCTGTGGGTCTGTTTTTATGTTAATACCAGACAGTTTTTGTTACTATAGCTCTCTCTGTAGTATAATTTGAAGTCAGGTATTGTGATGCCTCCAACATTGCTTTTTTGGATTAAATTGCTTTGGTTATTTTGTCTTTTATTCTTCCAAATGAATTTTAGGATTTTTTTTTCTAGTTCTGTGAAGAATGTCATTGGGATTTTGATGGGCTTTATGTTGAATCTGTAAAGTTTTTTGGTAATATGGCCATTTAAAAAAATGTTAATTCTGCCTATCCAAGAACATGGGAGGTTTTTTCATCTTCTTGTGTCTTCTTCAATTCCTTTCTTCAGTGTTCTATAATTTTCATTATAAAGGTTTTTCATTTCCTTGATAAGATTTATTTCTAGTTATCTTTTTAAAGGCTACTGTGAATGACATTGTTTTCTGGATTTTGTTTTCAGCAGATTCATTATCAGTATATGGGAAAGCTATTAATTTTTTTAATGTCAATTTTGCAACCTGCTTCTCTGGTATTTGTTCATTAGCTCTAGTCATCCTCTGGTGAAGTTTTTGGATCTTCTAAAATCAAGGATCATATTATCTGCAAACAGTGATAATGTGACTTATTTCTTTCCCATTTTTATCCCTTTTGTTTGCTGCTCTTGCTTAATTGCTCTGGCTAGAATTTCTAGTAATATGTTGAATAGGAGTGGTGAGAGTAGACATTCTTGTCTTGTTCTGGATTTTAAAGGAAATGCTTTCAGTTTTTCCCCATTCACTATCATGTTGGTTTTGGGTTTGTCATGTATAGCCTTTATGATATTGAGGAAAGTCCTTTCTATCCCTAGTTTCTTCAGTGTTTTTATCATGAATGGGTGCTAAATTTTGTTGAAGGTTTTCTCTGCATCTATTGAGACAACTATGATTTTTGTCCTTAATTCTTGTTATGGTTTGGATGTGAGGTGTCCCCCAAAAGCTCAAGTGTGAAACAATGCAAGCAGGTTCAGAGGAGAAATGATTGGGTTGCAAGAATCTTAACTTAATCATTGAATTAATCCCTAATGGGAATAACTGAGTGGTAACTGGAGGCAGGTGGGGTGTGGCTGGAGGGAGTGATTCATTGGGGGCATGGTTATGGGGTATATATTTTGTATCTGGAGAGTGGAGTCTCTCCGCTTCCTGATCACCATATGAGCTGGTTCCTTCTGCCACACTCTCCTGCCATGATGTTCAGCCTCACCTGAGGAATAAAGCCAGCCTTCTATGGACTAAGACCTCTGAAACCAAGAGATCTCAAATAAACTTTTCTCTGCTACAGTTCTTCTGGTCAGATCTTTTAGTCACAGCAGCAAAATAGCTGCCTAAAACAATTCTATTTATGTGACAATTACATTTATCGATTTGCTTATGTTAAACCATCCTTGCATCTCTGGAACAGAACCAAGTTGGTCATGATGTATAATCTTATTACCATGTTGTTGAATACAATTTGCTAATGCATTTTTGCATCTAAGTTCATCAGGGATATCACTCTGTCATTTTCTTTCCTTGATGTGTCCTTATCTGGTTTTGAAATCAAGGTGATACTGACTTCAGAATGAATTTGACAGTGTTTCATCACTTTATGTTTCATGAAATAATTTGAGGAGCTTTGGCATTAGTTATTCTTTAAAAGTCTGGTGGAATTCAGCTGAAAATCCATCTGGTCTTGGTGTTTTCTTTGTTGAAAGGCCTTTTATTACTGCTTCTATCACATTGCTAGTTTAGGTTTTCTATGTCCTCTTGATTCAATTTGGGCAGATCCTGTATCCTGAAATGCATCCATTTCTTTGAGATTTTCCTACTTATTGGAGTATAAGTTTTCAAAATATTTCCTAAAGTTCCTCCAGATTTCTGTGATGTCTTTGGTGATTTCTTTTCCAATTCTAATTTTATTCATTTTGGGTCTGCACTGTTTCTTTTGGTTAGTTTGGTTAAGCAATTATTGATCTCATTTATCTTTTCAAAGAACCAACTCTGTATTTCATTAATCCATTGTAATTATTGTTTAATAATTCGCTATTTCATTGATTTTTGGCTCTGATCTTAATTATTCCTTTCTTTCTACTGAATTTGTAATTGGTTTATTCTTTTTTTAAGGATCATGATATGCATATTTAGCTTGCTTATTTGGGTTCTTTCCAATATTATTACGTAGGCACTCATAACTATAAATTTTCCTCTTAGAACCACCTTTGTTGTGTCCCAGAGGTTCTGGTATGTTGTATGACCTTTCTCATTTAAATTAAGAAATTTAAAATTTATCCTCTAATTTTTTCTATCACCCATTTATCTTTCAATCTCCATGTGTTTAGTTTCTGTAGTTTTTTATGTGTGTTGATTTCTTTTTTTTTTTAATTGTAAACAAATGGGGTACAACTTGTTTCTCTGGTTGTACATGAAGTAGAGGAATACCATTTGTGTAATCATACATTTACATAGGGTAATGATGTTTGTCTCATTCTGTTATTGTTCCTTCCCCCCACCCATCCCACCCCTCTTTTTCCTCTATATAGTCCATCCTTCCTCCATCCTTGCCCCCTTCCCACCCCCCATTATGTATCAGTATCTGCTTATGAGGGTGATCATTTGTTCTTTGGTTTTTGGGATTGGCTTATCTCACTTAGCATGATATTCTCCAACTTCATCCATTTGCCTGCAAATGCCATAATTTTATTCTTCTTTATGACTGAGTAATATTCATATATATGTATATATATATATATATATACACACACACACACACACATATATATATATATATTCACAGTTTCTTTATCCATTCATCTATTGAAGGACATCTAGGTTGGTTCCACAATCTGGCTATTGTGAATTGAGCAGCTATGAACATTGTTGTGGCTGTATCTCTGTAGTATGCTGATTTTAGGTCCTTTGGGTATAGGCCAAGGAGTGGGATAGCTGGGTCAAAAGGTGGTTCCATTCCAAGCTTTCTGAGAAATCTCCACACTGTTTTCCAGAGTGGCTGCACTAATTTGCAACCCCACCAGCACTGTATGAGTGTACCTTTTTCCCCACATCCTCTCCAACACCTATTGTTGCTTGTATTCTTGATATTTGCCATTCTAATTGGGGTGAGATGGAATCTTAGGGTAGTTTTGATTTGCATTTCTCTTATTACTAGAGATGTTGAACATTTTTTCATATATCTGTTGATTGTTTGTAGATCTTCTGTGAAGTGTCTGTTCATATCCTTAGCCCATTTGTTGATTGGGTTATTTGTATTCTTCATGTAGAGTTTTTTGAGTTCTTTATAGATTCTGGAGATTAGTACTCTATCTGAATTATGAGTGGCAAAGATTTTCTCCCACTCTGTAGGCTCTCTTGTCACATTGCTGGTAGTTTCCTTTGCTGAGAGAAAGCTATTTAGTTTGAAACTATCCCAGTTATTGATTCTTGCTTTTATTTCTTGTGCTATGGGAGTCCTGTTAAGGAAGTCTGATCCTAAGCCGACATGTTGAAGATTTGGACCTACTTTTTCTTCTATAAGGTGCAGGGTCTCTGGTCTGATTCCGAGGTCCTTGATCCATTTTGAGTTGAGTTTTGTGCAGGGTGAGAGATAGGGGTTTAGTTTCATTCTGTTGCATATGGATTTCCAGTTTTCCCAGCACCATTTGTTGAAGTGGCTGTCCTTTCTCCATTGTATGTTTTTGGCTCCTTTGTCTAGTATGAGAAAATTGTATTTATTTGGATTTGTCTCTGTGTATTCTCTTCTGTATCATTGATCTACCTGTCTATTTTGGTGCCAATACCATGCCATTTTTGTTACTATTGCTTTGTAGTATAGTTGAAGTTCTGGTATTGCGATATCCCCTGGTTCACTCTTCCTGCTAAGGTTTGCTTTAGCTATTCTGGGTCTCTTATTTTTCCACATAAATTTCATGATTGCTTGATCTATTTCTGTGAGGTACATCATTGGGATTTTAATTGGAATTGCATTGAATCTGTATAACACTTTTGGTAGTATGGCCATTTTGACAATATTAATTCTGCCTATCCAAGAACATGGGAGATCTTTCCATCTTCTAAGGTTCTCTTTAATTTCTTTAGTGTTCTGTAGTTCTCATTGTAAGGTCTTTCACCTCTTTTTTTAGATTGATTCCCAAGTATTTTATCTTTTTTGAGGCTATCGTGAATGGGGTAGTTTTCCTAAATTCTCTTTTTGAGAATTCATCACTTATGAATAAAAGTGCATTAGATTTATGAGCATTGATTTTATATCCTGCTACTTTACTGAATTCATTTATGAGTTCTCAAAATTTTCTGATGGAATTTCCCAGCTCCTCTAAACACAGAATCATGTCATCAGCAAATAGTGATAGTTTGTATTCTTCTTTTCCTATTCGCATCCCTTTAATTTCTTTTGTCTGTCTAATCGCTCTGGCTGGAGTTTCAAGAATGAGGTTGAATACAAGTGGTGAAAGAGGGCATCCCTGCCTTGTTCCAGTTTTTAGGGGGAATGTTTTCAGTTTTTCACCATTTGGAATGATATTGGTCATGGGCTTAGCATAGATGGCCTTTAAAATGTTGAGGAATGTTCCTACTATCCCTATTTTTCTAGAGCTTTGAGCATGAAAGGGTGCTGTATTTTATCAAATGCTTTTACTGCATCTATCGAAATAATCATGTGATTCTTGACTTTAAGTCTATTGATATGGTGAAATACATTTGTTGATTTCCAGATGTTGAACCAACCTTGCATCCCTGGGATAAAACCCACTTGATCATGGTGCACTATCTTTTTAATATGTTTTTGTATGCAATTTGCTAAAATTTTGTTGAGAATTTTTGCATCAATGTTCATTAAGGATATTGGTCTGAAATTATCTTTCCTTGATGTGTCTGTCTGGTTTAGGTATAAGGATGATATTGGCTTAATAGAATGAGTTTTCTTCTTCTCTTTCATGAAATACTTTGAGGAGTATTGGAATGAGCTCTTCTTTAAAGGTTTTGTAGAACTTGACTGAGAATCCATCTGGTCCCGTGCTTATCTTTGTTGGTAGACTTTTGATGACTTCTTCTATTTCATTACTTGAAATTGATTTATTTAAATTGTGTATGTCCTCATGATTCAGTTTGGGTGAATCATATGTCTCTAGAAACCTGTTGATGTCTTCGAGATTTTCTATTTTGTTGGAGTATAGATTTTTAAAATAGCTTCTAATTATGTTTTGTATTTCACTAGTATCTGTTGTGATATTTCCTTTTTCATCCTGAATTTTAGTAATTTGAGTTTTCTCTCTCCTTCTCTTTGTTAGTGTGGCTAAGGGTTTATCAATTTTGTTTATTTTTTCGAAGAACTTACTATTTATTTTGTTAATTTTTTCGATTGTTTCTTTTGTTGCAATTTCACTTATTTTAGCTCTGATTTTAACTATTTCCTTTCTTCTACTACTTTTGGTGTTGCTCTGTTCTTCTTTTTCTAGGGCTTTGAGCTATAGCATTAGGTTGTTTATTTGTTGATTTTTTCTTCTTTTTTTGAATGCACTTTATGAAATAAATTTTCCTCTAAGTACTGCTTTCATAGTGTCCCAGAGATTTTGATATGTTGTATCTTTATTTTTGTTAACCTCTAAGAATTTTTTTTATTTCCCCCCTGATGTCTTCTGTTATGTGCTGCTGAGAAGAAAGTGTATTTGCTCTTTGTTGGATGCACTATTCTATATATGTCCGTTAAGTCTAAATTATCGATTGTGTTATTGAGATCTATGGTTTCTTTGTTCAATTTTTGTTTGGAAGATCTGTCCAGTGGTGAGAAAGGTGTGTTAAAGTCACCTAGTATTATTGAGTTGTGGTCTATTTGATTTCTGGCATTGAGAAGGATTTGTTTGATGTACATGGATGAGCCACTGTTTGGGGCATAGATATTTATGATTGTATGTCTTGCTGATTTATGCTTCCCTTAAGCAGTATGAAATGTCCTTCTTTACCCCTTTTGACTAACTTTGGCTTGAAGTCCACATTATGTGATATGAGGATGGATACTCCAGCTTTTTTGCTGAGTCCATGTGCATGGTATGTTTTTTCCCATCCTTTCACCTTTAGTCTGTGGGTATCTCTTTCTATGAGATGAGTCTCTTGCAGGCAGCATATTGTTGGATTTTTCTTTTTAATCCAATCTGCCAGTCTATGTCTTTTGATTGATGAGTTCAGGCCATAAACATTCAGGGTTATTATTGAGATATGATTTGTATTCCTGGTCATTTGGTTTATTTTTGTTTTTTAACATGACTTGGTTTCTCCTTTATTTGGCTATTCCTTTAGGGTAGTTCCTCCCTTTGCTGATTTACATCATTGCTTTTCATCTCTTCCTCATGGAATACTTTGCTGAGAATGTTCTATAGTGCTGACTTTCTATTTATAAATTCTTTTAGCTTTTGTTTATCATGGAAGGATTTTATTTCATCATCAAATCAGAATGTAAGTTTTACTGGGTATAAGATTCTTGGTTGGCATCCATTTTCTTTCAGAGCTTGAAAAATGTTGTTGCAGACCCTTCTAGCTTTTAGGGTCTGGGTTGAAAAATCTGCTGATATCCATATTGGTTTCTCCCTATATGTAATTTGATTCTTTTCTCTCACAACCTTTAAAATTCAATCTTTATTTTGTATGTTAGGTGTTTTCATTATAATGTGCCTTGGTGTGGGTCTGTTGTAATTTGGTATATTTGGAGTCCTATAAGCCTCTTGTACTTGATTTTCCATTTCATTCTTCAGATTTGGGAAATTTTCTGATATTATTTCATTGAATAGATTGTTCGTTTCTTTGGTTTGTTTCTCTAAGCCTTCCTCAATCCCAAGAATTCTTAAGTTTGACCTTTTCATGATATCCCATAATTCTTGTACATTCTGTTCTTGATTTCTTACCATCTTCTCTGTTTCATCAACTTTGTTTTCAAGATTAAATATTTTGTCTTTATTGTCTGAGGTTCTGTCTTCCAGGTGTTCTATCCTATTGGTTATGCTTTCTATGGAGTTTTTAATTAGATTTATTGTTTCCTTCATTTCAGTGATTTCTGTTTGTTTTTTTTTTCTCAGAATCTCTATCTCTTTTGAAATGATCCTTTGCTTCCTGCATTTGCTCTTTTAACTGTGGATTAGTGTGATCATTCAATGCATGCATTTGGTCTCTCTTCTCATTGTTTGCTTCTCTGATCATTTTAATTATGTACATTCTGAACTCCCTTTCTGACATTTCTTCTGCCATGCTGTCATTGGATTTTATTGATGTAGCATCTAGGTTTGGTACATTTTTTTCCCTTGTTTTCTCATGTTGCTCAGATATCTTCCCCTCTAGTAGTGAAAATCTGAGATATTGCAGTTTCCCCACTATTGACTTATAGTGTCCCTGTAGGTTTCCAATACTTCACCTCCTAACCTCCAGTAACCTGACGTCTTGGAGGAACTTGATAATGCAGTGCTCTACAAGGAAGCTGCCCCTCTAGGAGTGGTGGCCTCCAGGTGCGTATGTTCCCTGCTAGTGGGCAGAGGCGCCTCCATGTGTTGACCGATGGTCAGCCGAAGGGGCACTAGATTGTGGGCTGGGGCTCAGCTGGTCTGGGCCTGGGTCTCTATTCTACCATCCCGGCAGGGAAGCCTTGCCCGGTGGGGAAGACTCACCCAGCCTCCTGGCTTTTAGAGTTTTTGCTGAGAAATTGAAAATGGTTCTGATTGACTTGCTCTAAATGTGACCACATGTTTTTGTCTTGAGGCTTTAATTTTTCTATTCTTTTTCTTTTTCTTTTTTTGGTACCAGGGATATAACCCAGGGGTGCTTAACCACTGAGCAACATCCCCAACCCTTCTTATGTTTTATTTTGAGACAGGGTCTTGCTAAGTTGCTTAAGGGTCTTGCTATGTTGCTGAGGCGAGCTTTAAACTTGCAATCCTCCTGACTCAGCCTCCTGAACTGCTGGGATTGCAGGTATGTGCCACTATGCCCAGCTCTATCCTTTTTCTGTATGTTAGGCATTTTAATTATAATGTGTCATGGAGAAGTTCTCTTTTGATCTTGTGTATTTGAGATTCTAACTGCCTGTCTAGATGTTCTGTCCATCTCATTCTCAAGGTTTGGAAAATTTTCTGTTATTTCCCTGAAGAGGTTATTCATGTCATTAGCCTGCATCTCACAATCCTCATTGATTCCAGTGATTCTTAAATTTGATCTCTTAATGCTGTCCCAGAATTCTTGTATGATCTGATTGTGGTTACTTACTTTATTTTCTTTAATACTGTCTGAATATTCAAGGCCAATCACTTTGTTATCCAGCTCTGAGATTCTGCCTTCATCATGATCTACTCTATTAAGAAGACTTTCAACTGAATATTTTAAAAGTAATTTTGTCTTTTATTTCCAAGAATTCTGTTTGGTTCTTTTTCAATATCTCTTTTTCATTATTACATTTCTTATTCATATGGTAGATTGACTTTCTTAATTTATTCGGTTATTTTTCTGTTTTCTTGGAATCATTGATCGTTTTTATAATCATTCTTTTTAATTATTTATCTGACATTTCATCCATTTCAATATCTTTGGAGTCAGTTACTGATGAATTATGAACTTTAGGAGGTGTCATGTTACCTTTTTCCCCATACATTTTCTATTTTTATGTCAGATTTTATGCATCTATTGGGATGGATTTCTCTTCCACTCTCTTATGGGAGCCTTTTTAGGGTCTAGTCTTATTTTGACAAAATGTATTTAGATATCAATTTGTTGTGAAATATATATATTCACAAAATTTTATATATATATATATATATATATATTTCAATCTATTTCCAACTGGGTTCTATAGTACAGTTTCCCTGGTAGTTCATTGATGAAGATTAGTATATTTTGATACAGTGTATATTGTGTCAGAACTTGAGAATTCCATTTTCCCTGTAGGTCTCAAAAGAGTGGGGTCCTTCCTGTAGCTTGTGTTGTATAAACAGATGTGGGGTAGACCCTCTTTGACTGCTCTTCTTCACTTAACAACTCTGTATATTCTAACGGGGTTTGGGAATGATCTGGATGGAGAGCCATCATAGGTATATCCACAGTTTTTGTGTTCATTCTGTGTTTTTCTGTAGGAGTGGATGTCCATTTAGTGGAAACTGAGGGCCTGCCCTACCCTGCCCTTCCTATTTGGGCTCTGGTCACTAATTTGGAGTTTTTATCTCTCTTATGCTTTGCATTAAAGTATTATTGAAGTTCCAGCATGATTAGTTTGTGTGTAGAGGAAGGTGTGTTGTCTTTTTGCTTTGGCTCAGTAGCAACCTCTACCCTGTGAAGTTGTAGTGTCCCAGTTGATTTCCAGAAACTCACATAAAAGGGCAGAACAAACAATAGCAACAATAGACGCAAATAATATACAGCATTCAAATAAGGTGCCTACAATGATCAGTAGGCACTTAGTGACTACTGTGACATCTACAACACTAATTATAACAAAAACAGGAATGGCAGGAGCTGCAATTGCTAACAGAAAAAAAAAAGCCATGAGTTAGATGTCAACTATACCACCCATAGCACTAATAACTGCAACAATATGAATGGTGGGGCAGGAATTATATAAGCCAAATAGTCCTAACAGGTGGTAAAAAATAGATTTCACTAAGAGAAAGGACAGTGTGATAGGATGGTAAAAAAAAAAAAAAGTTTAGAATGTTCAAAACGTGAGCAGAGAGAAAGCAGGAGAGATGTAGCAAGTGCTGGGTACAAGGAAGGAGGAGAAAAAGAAAAGAAAGCAAGTAAAGAGGAAGAACAAGAGAGAGTTAGACTATTAAAGGGAGTAGAAAGGACAGGAATACAAACAAACAAGCAAAAATAAAAACAAACAAAATCATTACCCTCAAAAGACAGTCAAGAAAAATAACAATTTAAAAAATGCTAAAAATAAGCAAAAAAATACAAATATGTGTATGTATATGTACTCATGAACAACAACAAAAAGAGGATAAATATTTTTAATGAAAAATGTAAAATTGTTTCTACCGAGGTGCTCAAAACTGTTGATGTGCCTATGCCTGACTGTACTTCTTTCTGTTTCTTCTTGAACTATATACTCCTCAGAGAGAGCAAGGGCTGGAGATTGTTAACCCCTTCTCCTCTTTATGTTGCTCGCTGAGCTACTTGCTGGAGTGACCTAAAATGAAGCTGGTTGAAACAGCTCTCAGCTTCTCTGCTCACCAGTTTAAGGCAGGACTGAATGGGATGTATGGTCCAGACAGATCAGATGGGTGAACTACAGGGTTCCCAGGAGGGCTACTGCAGAGTTTTAAGTGGGGTTCTGGTGGCTGAAGCTTTGCTGTAATCAGACCTTTGGGACTTTGTTGGGTGGTATCATCTCTGGAGAGATTACATCAACACATCCGTAAGGCCAGGCAGATCCTGATTTCTGGTGGGAGTCTGGATCTCAGGACCCACAGGAGAATTCCACTCATAGGTCGGGAGAGTCAACCCTCCACAAGTCTCCCACACTCCATCGCCCACCAAACCACCTTCCCAGGCTCAGTTCCCTAGTGTAATCACGCCCATCTGTTCAGTTACTAGACCTTCTTCAGCTGGTTATGGAACAGCCAGACTCAAAGAGAGCAAGTTGCATTCCCTCCTGTATTTCTGGCTTTAATCCCCTGGGTACTATCTCCTCTACACCCATTTCAATCGCATTCTGCTGCATACACCTGAGGCCACATGAGGTAGGTGCTTCTTGGAACAGAATGGCGATGTCTTCCATGATTTCCCAGATCTCAAGTGGCAATCTGCAGTATGGCCTTCTCAAGATGCTCCCCTCTTAGTTCTCCACTAGTTATTTGAGAAACACAGCACTCTTCAGCTTGCTGGGCAGCCTCTGGTTCAGCGAAGTTGACTGCTTTTCTGTTCTACAGGTTTTTCTGTAACAAATTTGTCCATTGTACTTTTCTATTTATGTTATCCCTCCCCTTTGTGGTGAATCAACACCATTGCCTCTGCTGCTGGCTTGGTGCCAATGTACCTTCTTGTTCTTTGTCCAGTGCTCCAGTCTGGATTTCAGTGAATTCCCTCTTTCACTCACCTTGCTGAGAAGCAGTATGCCCACTGCCTGAATCCCAAGCCACAGCAACTGGAAATGCAGCATAACAAACAGTTGAATGCAGGTAAGTGAAGATACTCCCAAGGGACCGAAGTAAATTTAATACCTAAAACTTCCACCAGGTGGTGCTGCAAGACAGCCTAGTGGAGGTTAAGAACCACACAGGGGACAAGGTGTGGAAATGGATGATTTTTCCCTTGAAAGAAGACAAAGGAGAAGGAAAACATCTTTGTGGCATTCAGTTACAACTGAGCAGTAGTGTGAGACCTTCTGTAGTGTTTCATTTAGAGGTTTAAATGTCTAAAACTGGAACTGTACCGCTAAATAGCAACTCATTCCTCCTTCCCCTGCTTCTGGCAACCCCCATTCTGTTTTCTGCCTCTGAATTTGTGGCCCATCCTAACTGGAAACACTTGAAGGGGCTGAGATATAGCTGTGGTTTTACGTTAGCTTTATTTTGCCACAAGTTAAATAAGGATTTTAGACTGAAGTTACTTTGAAAAAAATTGTGCAATGAGCCCTTACTTGTTCTGCACTTAGACTCATCAATTGTTTTGCTTCTTCCACCCCAAATATTTATTTATGTTTAGAAGATGCTGGAAAGTAAATTATAGACACCATGAAACTTTCCACTTGATAACTTAGAACCAGTATCTCTTTAAAAAAAAGAATCTTCTACATAACATCATATTCAAGAAATATACTGGTATATATATATATATATATATATATATATATATTAGTAATATTACCTAATCTATAATCCATATTAAGAATTTTCCAATTATTCCAATAATGATCTTTATACTTTGGGGGGCAGACCAATTTTATCTGGCTAAAAATGGAATATTTTCTCTATGCAATACATTGTTTAAGGGAACAAATGGCTCAGGGAGACAGTAAAGAAAATCAGTGCTGCACAAGAGAAAGCTGGAAAGAGAGTTTGCATGTGGGTAGGAGAGGAACCTGCCATTCTAAATAGGTGGCCAGGAATGTCTGACAGCAATGGAGCCTGAGCTAAAGATGGGAAGAGGCGAGGGAGCTGGCCATGCAGTTCTCTGGAGCAAGAGCTCTCAGGAGGAGGAAATGGTACAAGGTCCTGAGGTGGGATCAGGGCTTACCAGTGTGAAGAGTAGCAAGATGACTGAGTGAGGGGAGGGGGCCAGACTGGAGGACCTGGGTCAAGTACAGCGAGCTCGAGCTCAGGCTTCTGCCTTGCACTCAGAGTTTAGGGTTTGTAGGGAGGACCTCAGGGGGGGTCTGGTGCATGTGTTAACAGGATCACTCTGGCAGCCCATTGAGCACCAGCTGAAGGGTGCAAGGATGAAATCTGGGGAACATTAGGAAACTGTGACAAAAATCCAGGGGATAGACGGTGGTGACTGGGATAGACGGTGGTGACTGGGATAGACGGTGGTGGCTGGCGCAGGTGGAAGGGCGGAGGCGGGGAGGCAGTCAGTTACGAGACGTGTTTTAAGTTAGAGCCAATAGGAGTTGTTGATGACTTGGATGTGTGTGTGTGTGTGGGGGGGTGAAGGAAAGTGATAGGGAATATGGAGCCCAGAGTCGCTCCAAGGCTTTTGGGTCGAGCCAGTGGAAGGATGGAGTTGACAGGTCATGAGATGGGGAAGACTCGAAAAAGCAGGTTTGTCTTAACTCATTTACTTCTCACAGCCACCTCAGGAGGTAGGCATGATCATCACCCATACTTTACTGATGAGGGAAATGAAGCACAAAGAGACTGAGTAACTTGCTTGAAACAACATATCTAGTAAGTGGCAGAGTTGGGATTAAACCCAGGTCATCTGGTTCTCTTAACCATTGTGTGATGCTGCCTCTTGGATATTTAGCTCTTTATAAGGAACTCTGTAGAAATTATTCTTTCTCCCCTCTTTCTCTCCCTTCAGCCCTCCTTCCTTTCCTCTTCGTCACCTCCCTCCCTCCTTCCTCCCTCCCTTCCTCCCTTCACTCCCTCCCTCCTCCCTCCCTTCCCTCCTCCCTCCCTCCCTCCCTCCCTTCCTTCCTTCCTTCCTTCCTTCCTTCCTTCCTTCCTTCCTTCCTTCCTTCCTTCCTTCCTTCCTTCCTCCCTTCTGTCCTCACCCATCTTTCCATCCTTGACCTTTACATACGAGGCCCAGTATGAGCCTACTGCCGAGAACACAGTTTCCCTAGTACTCTAAGGAAACCTGCTTTCTCGCGGGTGTCATCCTCAGCGCTTGGTTTTCATTCCTCTCCATTTCTCACTTTGAAATTCTTCCTTGGCAACCCCACCCTCACTGGAAGATCACCCACAAGAATACACTACTAAATTTCCGGCTGTGTTCCAGATTCTGACCTCTGGACCCGGTTCCCCAAATCCTACTATGCATGCTCACTTGGATGCCCCCTGAGCATGTCTAATCTAACAGTCCCCTGAGTCTAGCAGCTCTTCACTCTACACCTTTCTGTCCTGAAAATACAGATGTGATTGTATTTCTCCAGAGCCCACACCTCTCTAGGTGCTCCTCTATAAAATTCCTTATTTTGGCTCAGGCCTCTCACTTCTCCTTGCTGGGCGTTATCCACACAGAGCTCCTTGTAGTTGTTTATACTTAGGGTCTCTCACCTCTGGACCCCATTTGTGCTAGCTAAAAGGAGAGAGAATGTGCCTTCCTTCCCATTAAGGCCATGACTTACTCAAGCTTTTCTTCCCACATCCCCATAACAAGGTTAGACATCCCTGCCATATGCTTTGTGGTACAGGACAAGAGGCAAGGAGGAGACATTTTGGGAGGATGGAACCTTGAGCACAAGGAGGAGCTACTGTGCAGAACCTTGGTTGGAACCCAGGGCAGTTGGGTTCTAAGATAATCAAAGATGGGCCCTCAACATCCTGTCTACCACTGGCTGCCCTTATCCTAAGAAACAATGTGCAAATTGGGAAGCTATTATGCTTTTACACCTTCCCAAAATAGGATGGTTTTTCTTTTTTTAAAAAGAGCCTGGGCCAAGAGGATCAATTCCATTGGCCCTTAGAGGTAGCACCACAGAAGCAACTTCAGCTGTCTCCTAGAACCTGCTCCTTCAGAGAGAATGAGCAGGAATATGGAAGCCTCCATCCTGACTGGCAGGGATGTGGGGTGGGAGGGCAGGAATTGCTTGCTCTGCTATTGCTTATGTGTAGCCCTAATAATTCACTCCTACTCCCCTAGGAGTCCTTCATTCACCTGTAAAATGGGTATAATAATTTTTACCTACCTCAGAGGTGTGTTGGGACATATAATTAATGTTGGTTAAAGTCCTTTGAGAGGCACAGATGAAAGGCCTTATATAAATGCACATCGTTATTAAGATTACTGGTATTTTTCTTTGAACACACCAGGAGACTGCCCTTTTGACTTAGGTCATTTAACTTCATCTCAGCTCCCCCATCAGACGAGATTTTACAGCCTTTAGGCTGACCACACGAGAAACCTTTAAAGACTTGGAAGTCTGCTGCTGTTCTAAAAGTGATTTAATCTCTCTGTTATCCACCTCTTTTGCACCCCACATTCACCAAATTATCTGACTTGAAAAGTGTCTGTTTTTATATACTATGAATAATCTGTTTAATCCAAATAATTTCAACTGGTGTGAAGGGAAGGGAGAAATTTGCTTTTTGTCTTTAATCAACCAATCCTTGCTTTTCCCAGACATAGAGAAAACCAAGATATTGATGTACAACTGAGGAACCAATTTCCTAAGGTGGAACCAGATTAACTCATTATGGGGTAATGCCAAGACTCCGTTGGTCCTGGGGCCCTGAATCCTGAGAGGAGACCAGCTTTGGGTTCCTACCCAGATCCCTCTGCCCTGTCTACAGAGCATGGTGTTTAGTGCTGGCTGTCAGTCAGTCACCTGGCTTTCTTGTGAGACTTTTCAGAAGGAAAAGTTGTCCTGGGCAGTCTAGCCTGGATGCTCATTCTCACCTGCTTCTTTTTAACCACACAGTTTTGGGCAGTTTACACACCACTTTGTGCTTCCTGAGGACTATACATGTCCCTTATAATGTTGTGAAAAGAGTTAAAAGAGAAAAGTTTTCCAACACACAGTAGGTATGTTTTTCCTTCTCTTCCCCTCAATGGGCTGGAAGAAAGCTGAATCTACTTTTGTGAAGCAGCTGGATGAGGGTCCAGAATGTCAGGGCACAAGATAGGCTTTCAAGAGGGACTGTGTCCTATTGCTACTGCCTCTGTGCAGGAATGTGACTATGGACAGTGAAGTGGGGCAGGTCCCACCTCCTCAATCCAATAACCCAGTGGAGAGGACCTAAGGAAGCTCCTGTAATGGCCTGCAGACATTCAGTTCCAGAACTTTCCAACCAACTGTGGAAATGTTCATAACACTAATAGAAATCAAAGTTATAGAGAAGTCGGGGAGGGGTGAGGGTCAGTAATATGTTTTGAAATAGTTTAAAGTTAGGGGGCTGGGGAGATAGCTCAGTCGGTAGAGTGCTTGCCTTGTAAGCACAAGGCCCTGGGTTCGATCCCCAGCACCCCCCCCCAAAAAAAAGTTAGTTTTTGAGCATTTATAAATGCTTTTTACTATTTAACAGACAAGAAGTGCCTGGAGTTCACTTGCATGTGTTCATAAGTGACTCCATTCTCTGTCTATGAAGACATGTGTTAGATTTATAATTCAAAGGGACTCATTTTGTTCCTCTTTTTCTTGATCAGAACGTGCCCTGGAGTATGGGGTTCACTTCTGGTAGCCATGCTTTAAAGGGATATGGACAAAGTCAGAGTGAGCTTGGAGTTGATGCTTAACAGGTAAAAGGGAATCACAGAATTGAGGTTTTGGGAAGGGAGACTTGGGGAAGATTCCATCACTGTTCTCAAGAATCTGAAGGTGAAGTAAGATTAGGCTGAGGGGCCAAACCATGAGGCCACAGAGAGACACAGAGAGATAGTCGTGACTCATTAGAAGAAAGACAATGATAATGCTCTGGGCTGCCTGAAATGGAGTGGGATAGATTTGGGAATGAATTTCCACCACCTAATGTCTGTCTGATCAAATGACAGGGACTGTGATCAGGGGATCTGAGCCTTGGGAAAGTCTGTTGATTAAATAGTAGGATCTCTTTTAACTCTCCAAAATTATGATTCATGATTCTGCAATTTTTTTTTAAATGAACAAGCCATGTATAGGACATATGGCAGCTTCCTACCAATCAGAAAATTTGTCTAATGGGACAGTCTTTGGCGCTGATTATAATACAAGACTTACTGTACTTGTTTAAGTTCTGAGGATGTAAGCTTCTGTTGTGTACTAAATACTGCTAAACATGTAAGCATGACTTTAGCACTAAGCGAATCTGTCAGGCCCCCAGACAGGGAAGTGGGCGCATGGTGCAAACTATTCTTGGCAATCTTGAAATCCCCTTGATCTCCTTGGTCAGTGTAAGTGGGAGTCACTGAAATAGTTGGATAAAATTACTTGGTTTAGTGATGCTGGCAACACACCTGTGAGGGGGCGACCAGCCCTTGGGAAAATGCTCTGCAAGTAAGTACACTCAGCAAGTCACATAGCAGTAGAGGTCCAAGGCTAGATGTGAATACTGGCATCCACCTTGATCTATTGTGGGGTCTGCTCAGCCATCAGGAGTGAGATACAGCAGCTCAGAAGTTAAAAGAAAGGTCCCACTCCAGGCTGCGTGGTAATTAGGTATGTGACTCTGCAGTTAAATTCCTTAGTGTATAACTTTATTTCTTTACATCTCAGTTTCCTGATCTGTAAAATGAATAACATTAGGTACTTGGCCTCTGGGATCATTGTGAGAATTAAAATAATTTTTAGGGCATGTTTCAGTGTCTTAGTACAATTTTAAGCCATTTTACCTGCAGGAGGGTAAATGCTTAAAGTTAGAAACAATTGTGATATGATTAAATTAAAGGCAATTGAAGCATAAAATGCTTGCTGTAGTAACTGTGATTCACCCTTTGGAAAACTGGTCTTCTGAGAAGTCAGCCCTGAAATCTCAGAGGGAAGGTGTTCGGTAGATATGAGGAAGGAGAAAAGAACACTGGCATCCCAGAATTTTCTTTCCTGCAGCATCTGTTGGGCTTGTTCTTTCTTAAGCCAGTGGTCCTCAAATCTGAGCACACATTACTGTCTTGGAGGATTTATTAAAACCAGACTGCTGAGTCCCATTCAAAGCATCTGACTCAGTAGGACTGGGGGAGGCCCTGAATTTGTTCTTTTTTAAAAATATTTTTTATTTTTACAGACACATTTTGATTCATTGTACACAAATGGGATACAACTTTTCATTTCTATGGTTGTACACAATGTATATTCACACCATTCATGTAATCATACATATGTATAGGGTAATACTGTTTCATTCTACTGTTTTTCCATTCCCACTCCCTCCCACTCCCTTTTCCTCTACACCATCCAAATTTCCTTCATTCTTCTCTTCCTCCCTCAACCCCCCATCGTTATATATTGTCATGCACTTATCAGAGAAAACATTTGGCCTTTGGTTTTTTGGGCTTGGCTTATTTCACAAAGCATGATATTTTCCAACTTCATCCATTTACCAGCAAATGCCATAATTTTATTGTTCTTTATGGCGGAGTAATATTCCATTGTATATATATACCACAGTTTCTTTATCCATTCATCAATTGAAGGACATCTAGGTTGGTTCCACAATCTAGCTATTGTGACTTGAGCTGCTATGAACATTGATGTGGCTGCATCACTGTAGTGTGCTGATTTTAAGTCCTTTGGGTATAAACTAAGGAGTGGGATAGCTGAGTCAAATGGTGGGTCCATTCCAAGATTTCTGAGGAATCTCCATGCTGCTTTCCAGAGTGGCTATACCAGTTTGCAACTCCACCAGCAATGTATGAGTGTGCCTTTTCCCCCACATCCTCGCCAACACTTATTATTGCTTGTGTTCTTGATAATCACCATTCTAATTGGTTGAATTTGTTCTTCTAACAAGATTCCAGGTAATGCTGCTGCTGCTGCTGTGGGGATTACACTTTGAGAACCAAGTTCTCAAAGTTTGGGGGACGGGTGGAAGAAGCCAGTCTTCAGTTGTTTCTATTATCCCTGGTGGGGAGAGGATCAGCAGGCCAGACTGAGGAGGCTCTTCCACACATGTGGGTGGGTGACACCAAGAGACTCTTCAAGGTGTGAAACATGTGTGTTGGAGGCTGAGGGGCGGCAAGCAACCCTGAGACCTAGAGGTGGACCAAGCAGGGAAAATGGTGACCATCTAGGGCAAGTTGAAGAAACACACTCATAGGGCATGTTTTATGATGGCTAATTTTATGAGTCAGCTTGGCTAGGCTATTAACCCAGGTGTTTGTTCAAACACGGTTATAGATGCTTTTGTGAAGGTCTTTTTTAAAAGATGAGGTTGACATTTAAATCAGCAGACTTCCTGTAAAGCTGATCATCCTCCATAATGTGAATGAGCCACATCTAATCAGTCAACTTCCCTGGAAGAAGAGGAAATTCTGCTAGTAGACTACCTTGGACTCCAACTGCAACTCTTCCCAGATTTTAGGCTGCTGGCCTATCACATCAGGTTGTGGACACAACACACCTCCACAACTGCCTGAGCCAATCCCTTACTATAAATCTGCTGTGTACATACATCCTGTTGGTTCTACTTCTCTAATATAACACTCGTTAGGATGCAACCACTAGCATGTCAGCCATATGCATGTAGTTTCTTATTATTGTAAAACATTTGAAAGTACATTTTATCAATGCAATTATTTGAAATGCTTACTTCCTCCCTGGGCTGGAGGTGGGTGCTGGTTGTATATGGGGATGTCATTTATCATAGTTTTATTTCAACTGATCTCACTCAGCATGATTCAAAGAAAGGAAGCTGGTATGATGGGGGCCACATCCCTGGTGTCAAAGAGACAAGCATCAGTTAGTGATTTTCTTCTAATAAGTAGCCTTTTTATTTTTTTATTTGAAATATTAAGCACTTTCAGCTTCAAAGAGACCTGCAAGAAGTAATAAGTATACTCACAACAGTGCTGGGAGGCAATGGGTGATATTTCCATCTTAAGTCTGGTAGATTGAGGTAGCAAGATTGTGACATGTTCCAAGATGTAGACAGAAACCCAACTTGAGACTCCCTGACACCCAAATCTGTGTCTTTTATCAGGCTTTCTTTACAAAGAAACCTGCAATTGGGGGATGGATATTATTCTTATTAATATGAACAGCTACCATGTCTCCACAGTTACCATATAAAATGCTCTTCATGAATTGTCCAGGTCTAGGTAAGACACTAAGACTCAGAGAGGCTGACTCTTACTCAGTAGCATAACTGGGAAATGAGAGCTGAGTTTTGAACTCATTGGCTCCAAATCCCATGCCTGTACCCCTGCACCCTAATGCCTTATATGAATTCTGAGGATCTACTGGAGAACAAGAGTTTTGAGATCAGCAGTTTCGAATTTAAAGTTTTATCTTCCACGGCTTTATTCTTATTCCTTCCTCAGACCCAGGTAATGAATGAAAGGAGTCCTACCTGATATTGGTTCAATCATATTATCTCATGAAGTAGGGTGACTTCAATAAACTTATTTTTAGTCAGTGATATATTTAATTAATGATATATTTTGAATTATCAAATGCTTTTCTTGGTGGGGGTTACCAATATTGAACTCAGGGGCACTCAACCACCGAACCACATCCCCGACCCTATTTTGTATTTTATTTAGATACAGAGTCTTACTCTATTGCTTAGTGGTTGCTTTTTGCTGAGGCTGGCTTTGAACTCATGATCCTCCTGCCTCAGCCTTCTGAGCTGCTGGGATTAACAAATGCTTTTTATTATGATAAGGTATACAAATACAAAAACTTTACTGCTTTAATCTCCCCCTGCCTTTTTTTTTTTTTTAAACTGGGGATTGAATCCAGGGGTGCTTTTACACTGACCTACATATGCAGCCCTTTTATTTTTAATTTTGAGACAGGATCTTGCTGAGTTGTCCAGGCTGGACTTGAATTTTTTTTTCCCCTGAAGAAAAAAAAGTAGAACTATCCTCATATAGAATTGAACAGAACAAAATATCACACTGCCCCTCTCTGTTTATTAAGATAAACTTCTGGTAAGAAGGTTAAACAGGAAGTTGGAATTGTTTAGGGAAACTAAAGGCTACTTCTTGATCCATCTGGTACATATTATTTTACATTTTAGGATTCTATTTTAAAGACTTTTAAAAAATGTTTTATGTGTTCTAATTGTTTATACATGTCAGTAGAATGCATTTTGACATACTGTATACAAATGGAGCATAACTTCTCATTCCTCTGGCTGTACGTGATGCTGAGTCACACCAGTAGTGTAATCATACATGTATATAGGGTGATAATGTCTGTCTCATCCCACTGCTCCCCTCTGCATAATTCAAAATTCCTTCATTCTTTCCTACCCACCCCCCACTGTGAATAAGCATCTGATTATTAGAGAAAACATTCTGTCTTTGGTATTTTGGGATTGGCTTATTTCACTTAGCATTCACTAACTCCATCCATTTACCTGCAAATGCCATAATTTCATTGAGGGATATTCCATTGTGTATGTGTACCACATTTTCTTTATCCATTCATATGTTGAAGGAAAGCTAGGTTGGTTTCATAGCTCAGCTATTGTGAATTGAGCTGCTATGAACATTGATGTGGCTGGGTCACTGTAGTATGCTGATTTTAAGTCCTTTGGGTATAGGCCAAGGAGTGGGATAGCTGGGTCAAATGGTGATTCCATTTCAAATTTTGTGAGGAATCTCCATATTGCTTTCCAAAGTGGTTTCATTATTCTGCAGTCCCACCAGCAATGTATGAGTGTACCTTTTTCTCCACATCCTTGCCAACACTTATTATTGCTTGTGTTCTTTTTTTTAAATTTATTTTTATTGTAAACAAATGGGATACATGTTGTTTCTGTTTGTACATGGAGTAACAGCATACCATTTGCGTAATCATACATTTACAAAGGGCAATGATGTTTGATTCATTCTGTTATTTTTACTTCTCCCCAACCCCTCCCATCCTTCTTTTCCATCTACACAGTCCCTCCTTCCTCCATTTTGGCCCCCCTCTCACCCCCCATTATGTGTCATCATCTGCTTATCAGTGAGATCATTTGCCCTATGGATTTTTGAGATTGGCTTATCTCACTTAGCATGATATTCTTCAACTACATCCATTTGCCTGCAAATGCAATAATTTTATTATTCTTTATGGCTGAGTAATATTCCATTGTATATATATATATATATACCACAGTTTCTTTATCCATTCATCAATTGAAGGACATATAGGTTGTTTCCACAGTCTGGCTATTGTGAATTGAGCAGCTATGAACATTGATGTGACTGTATCTCTGTCGTATGCTGATTTGAAGTCCTTTGGGTATAGGCCAAGGAGTGGGATAGCTGGGTCAAATGGTGGGTCCATTCCAAGTTTTCTAAGGAATCTCCACACTGCTTTCCAGAGTGGCTGCACTAATTTGCAACCCCACCAGCATGTATGAGTGTACCTTTTTCCCCACATCCTCTCCAACACCTATCGTTGCTTGTATTCTTGATAATCGCCATTCTAATTGGGGTGAGATGGAATCTTAGTGTAGTTTTGATTTGCATTTCTCTTTCTGGAATTCTTTTTTTTTTGCGGTGCTGGGGACTTGAACCCAGGGCCTCGTGCTTGCAAGGCAAGTACTCTACCAACTGAATTACATCCCCAGCCCTATGCATTTCTCTTATTACTAAAGATGGTGAACATTTTCTCATGTTTGTTGATTGCTTATAGATCTTCTTCTGTGAAGCGTCTGTTCATATCCTTAGCCCATTTGTTGATTGGGTTATTTGTATTCTTGGTGTAGAGTTTTTTGAGTTCTTTATATATTCTGGAAATTAGTGCTCTATCTGAAGTATGAGTGGCAAAGATATTCTCCCACTCTGTAGGTTCTCTCTTCGCATTGCTGATAGTTTCCTTTGCTGAGAAAAAGCTATTTAGTTTGAATCTATCCCAGTTGTTGATTCTTGCTTTTATTTTTTGTGCTATGGGAGTCCTGTTAAGGAAGTCTGATCCTAAGCCAACAAGTTGAAGATTTGGACCTACTTTTTTTTCTATAAGATGCAGGGTCTCTGGTCTTATTTCAAGGTCCTTGATCCATTGTGAGTTGAGTTTTGTGCAGGGTGAGAGATAGGGGTTTAAGTTTCATTCTGTTGCATATGGATTTCCAGTTTTCCCAGCACCATTTGTTGAAGAGGCTATCTTTTCTCCATTGCATATTTTTGGCACCTTTGTCTAGTATGAGAAAATTGTATTTATTTGGGTTTGTGTCCATGTCCTCTATTCTGTACCATTGATCTACCTGTCTATTTTGGTGCCAATACCATGCCGTTTTTGTTACTATTGCTTTGTAGTAGAGTTGAAGTTCTGGTATTGCGATATCCCCTGTTTCATTCTTCCTGCTAAGGATTGCTTTAACTATTCTGGGTTTCTTATTCTTCCAGATGAATTTCATGATTGCTTGCTCTATTTCTGTAAGGTATGTCATTGGGATTTTAATTGGAATTGCATTGAATCTGTTTTTTTGTTTTTGTTTTTGTTTTTTTTTTTTTGGGTGCTGGGGATCGAACCCAGGGCCTTGTGCTTACAAGGCAAGTACTCTACCGACTGAGCTATCTCCCCAGCCCCATTGCATTGAATCTGTATAGCACTTTTGGTAGCATGGCCATTTTGACAATATTAATTCTTCCTATCCAAGAACATGGGAGATCTTTCCATCTTCTAAGGTCTTCCTCAATTTCTTTCTTCAATGTTTTGTAGTTTTCATTGTAGAGATCTTTTACCTCTTTGGTTAGATTGATTCCCAAGTATTTTATTTTATTTTTTTTGAGGTTATTGCAAATGGAGTTGTTTTCCTCATTTCCCTTTCAGCTGTTTCGTCGTTTGCATATAAAAATGCTTTAGATTTATGCGTGTTGATTTTATAGCCTGCTATTTTGCTGAATTCATTGATGAGGTCTAGAAGTTTTCTGGAGGAGTTTTATGGATCTTCTAAATATAGAATCATGTCATCAGCAAATAGTGACAGCTTAAGTTCCTCTTTTCCTATTCGTATCCCTTTAATTTCTTTGGTCTGCCTAATTGCTCTGGCTAGAGTTTCCAGGACAATGTTGAATAGAAGTGGTGAAAGAGGACATCCCTGTCTTGTTCCCGTTTTTAAAGGGAATGGTTTCAGTTTTTCTCCATTAAGAATGATGTTGGCGTCCTTGAAACTCTAGCCAGAGCAATTAGACAGACCAAAGAAATTAAAGGGATACGAATAGGAAAAGAAGAACTCAAACTATCCCTATTTGCTGATGATATGATGGTATACTTAGAGGAACCAGGAAATTCCACCAGAAAACTTTTAGATCTCATAAGTGAATTCAGTAAAGTAGCGGGATATAAGATCAATGCACATAAATCGAAGGCATTTTTATATATAAGCGATGAATCTTCAGAAAGAGAAATTAGGAAAACTACCCCATTCACAATAGCTTCGAAAAAAATAAAGTATTTGGGAATCAATCTCACAAAAGAGGTGAAAGACCTCTACAATGAGAACTACAGAACACTAAAGAAAGAAATTCAAGAAAACCTTAGAAGATGGAAAGATCTCCCATGTTCTTGGATAGGAAGAATTAATATTGTCAAAATGGCCATACTACCAAAAGTGCTATACAGATTCAATGCAATTCCAATTAAAATCCCAATGATGTACCTTACAGAAATAGAGCAAGCAATTATGAAATTCATCTGGAAGAATAAAAATCCCAGAATAGCTAAAGCAATCCTTGGCAGAAAGAGTGAAGCAGGGGGTATCGCAATACCAGAACTTCAACTCTACTACAAAGCAATAGTAACAAAAACGGCATGGTATTGGTACCAAAATAGAAAGGTGGATCAATGGTACAGAATAGAGGACACGGACACAAACCCAAATAAATACAATTTTCTCATACTAGACAAAGGTTCCAACAATATGCAATGGAGAAAAGATAGCCTCTTCAACAAATGGTGCTGGGAGAACTGGAAATCCATATGCAACAGAATGAAACTAAACCCATATCTCTCACCATGCACGAAACTAAACTCAAAATGGATTAAGGATCTCGGAATCAGACCAGAGACCTTGCATCTTATAGAAGAAAAAGTAGGTCCAGAGCTTCAACATGTCGGCTTAGGACCAGACTTCCTCAACAGGACTCCCATAGCACAAGAAATAAAAGCAAGAATTAATAACTGGGATAGATTCAAACTAAAAAGCTTTCTCTCAGCAAAGGAAACTATCAGCAATGCAAAGAAAGAGCCTACAGAGTGGGAGAAAATCTTTGCCAATCATACTTCAGATAGAGCGCTAATCTCCAGAATCTATAAAGAACTCAAAAAACTCTACACCAAGAATGTAAATAATCCAATCGACAAATGGGCTAAGGAAATGAATAGACACTTCACAGAAGAAGATCTACAAGCAATCAACAAACATATGGAAAAATGTTCAACATCTCTAGTAATAAGAGAAATGCAAATCAAAACCACCCTAAGATTCCATCTCACCCCAATCAGAATGGCAATTATCAAGAATACAACCAACAACAGGTGTTGGCGAGGATGTGGGGAGAAAGGTACACTCTTACATTGCTGGTGGGGCTGCAAATTAGTGCAGCCACTCTGGAAAGCAGTGTGGAGATTCCTTAGAAAACTTGGAATGGAAACACCATTTGACCCAGCTATCCCACTCCTTGGCCTATACCCAAAGGACTTAAAATCAGCATATTACAGAGATACAGCCACATCAATGTTCATAGCTGCTCAGTTCACAATAGCCAGATTGTGGAACCAACCTAGATGTCCTTCAATTGATGAATGGATAAAGAAAATGTGGTATATATATATACAATGGAATATTACTCAGCCATAAAGAACGATAAAATTATGGCATTTGCAGGCAAATGGATGAAACTGGAGAATATCATGCTAAGTGAGATAAGCCAATCTCAAAAAACCAAAGGAAGAATGATATCGCTAATAAGTGGATGATGACACATAATGGGGGGTGGGAAGGGTTAGTGTTGGGGTTGGAGTTGGGTTTAGGGAGGGGGGCAGGAATGGAGGAAGGAAGGACTGTATAGATGGAGGGGAAGGGTGGGAGGGGAGGGAGGGAAGGGAAAAAATGGCAGAATGAATCAAACAACATTACTCTATGTAGATTTATGATTACACAAATGGTATGCCTTTACGCCATGTACAGACAGAGAAACAACATGTATCCCATTTGTTTACAATTTTATAATAAAAAAAAAAAAAAAAAAAAAAGAATGATGTTGGCCATGGGCTTAGCATAATGGTAAGTCTTTCTATCTAAGGTTTTCTTCAATTTCTTTCTTCAATGTTTTATAATTTTATTTGTAGAGGTCTCTCACCTCCTTAGTTGGACCTATTCTTAAGCATTTTTTAATAAAAATTTGAGGTTATTGTGAAAAGAGTAATTTTTTGAGTAATTTTTTGATTTATTTCTAGGCAGATTCATTATTGGAGTTTAAGAAAGCTATTGTTTTTTTTTGAATGTTGATCTTGTATCCTGCTACTTTGCTAAATTTGTTCATCAGATCTAGAAGTCTTCTGGTGAAATTTTTGGGGATTATTTTGGTATAGAATCATGTCATCATCAAAGAGATTTAGTTTGACTTTCTTCTTTTCCTATTTGTATTTCTCCATTTCTTTCTCTTGCCTGATTGCTCTGGCTAGACTTTCAAGAACTATATTGAATAAGAATGGTGAGAGTTAGACTTTTAATTTCTTTTAACAATGTTTTGTAGTTTTCTTATACTTTTTTAGTCAAATTTATTCCTAAGTGTTTTATTCTTGTTAATTATATTGTGAATAAAATTGCTTTCTCATTTTTGATTGTTCATGCCAGTGTACAGAAAAATAGCTCGCTTTTGCTTATTGATCTTGTATCCTGGGACATCACTGAATTCACTTCCTAGTTCTGATTGTTCATTAGTAGATTCCTTAGGATTCTCAATATACAAAACCATGTCATTTGATAATAAAGATGGTTTTACTTAATATTTTTTAATCTGGAAGTTCTTTTTAAAATTTATTTATTTTGATTCATTGTACACAAATGGGGTACAACTGTTGTTTCTCTGGTTGTACACGAAGTAGAGTCACACCATTTGTGTAATCATACATGTACATAGGGTAATGATGTTTGTATCATTATGTTATTTTTCCTTCCCCCACCCTCTCCCCACCCCTCTTTTTCCTCTATACAATCCATCCTTCCTCCTCTCTTGCCTCCCTCCCACCCCCCTTATGTATCATCATCTGCTTATCAGAGAGATCATTCAGCCTTTGGTTTTTTTAGATTGGCTTATCTCACTTAGCATGATATTCTCCAACTGCATCCATTTACCTGCAGATGCCATAATTTTATTCTTCTTTATGACTTCTTTATGACTAATATTCCATTGTGTATATATACCACAATTTCTTTATTCATTCATCAATTGAAGGGCAACTAGGTTGGTTCCACAATCTAGCTGTTGTGAATTGAGCGGCTATGAACATTGTTGTGGCTGTATCTCTGTAGTATGCTGATTTGAAGTCCTTTGGGTGTAGGCTAAGGAGTGGGATAGCTGGGTCAAATGGTGGTTCCATTCCAAGTTTTTTAAGGAATCTCCACACTGCTTTCCAGTGGCAGCACTAATTTGCAGCCCCACCAGCAATGTATGAATGTACCTTTTTCCCCACATCCTCTTCAACACCTGTTGTTGCTTGTATTCTTGATAATCGCCATTCTAATTGGGGTGAGATGGAATCTTAGAGTAATTTTGATTTGCATTTCTCTTATTACTAGAGATGTTGAACATTTTTTCATATATCTATTGATTGCTTGTAGATCTTCTTTAAAGTGTCTGCTCATTTCCTTAGCCATTTATTGATTTGAGTTCTTTGTATTCTTGTTGTAGAGTTTTTTGAGTTCTTTATAGATTCTGGAGATTAGTGCTCTATCTGAAGTGTGTGTGGCAAAGATTTTCTCCCTCTGTAGGCTCTCTCTTCACATTGTTGATTGTTTCCTTGGCTGAGAAAAAACTTTTTAGTTTAAATCTATCCCAGTTATTGATTCCTGCTTTTATTTCTTGTGCTTTGGGAGTCCTGTTAAGGAAGTCTGGTCCTACGCTGACATGATGAAGATTTGGACCTACTTTTTCTTGTATTAGAACTTGAAGTTTTTAATTAATTTTTTTTCTTGGACTAATTGCCTTGCCTAGAGCACCTAGTATTAAAGTTGAATAGAAGAGGTGAATGTGGCTGTTCTTGTCCTGTTCCTGACCTGAGGAGAAAACATTCAATCCTTTACCATTAAATATGATGTTAATTCTTCTTTTTTCTTAATCAGTTTTTTTTAATCAGGTTGATGAAGTTCCTCCTTTTTAAAAATTGATGCATTATAATTATGCATAAGGGATTTTTGTTACATATTCATACATGCAAACCACTATAACAATATAATTTGGTCTATATCATTCCTCAGTACCTCCCCTTTCCTTCCCTTCCTCCCTACACTGGTGACTTCCTCTACTCTACTGGTCTCTCTTCTATTTTCATGAGATCCATTGTCCACTACTCCCCTCTTTTTTACCTCTATAGATTTCACATATGAGAGAAAGAAAAACCTTTGACTTTCTGAGTTTGGCTTATTTTGCTTAAAATAATGGTCTCGATTTCCATCTATTTTCTTGCAAATAACATAATTTCATTTTTCCTTATGACTGAATAAAACTCAATTGCATATATATGCCACATTTTCTTTATCCTTTCATCCACTGATGGATGTCTAGGCTGGTTTCTGAAGAAGTTCTTTCTATTCTTGATTTGTTAAGTATTTTATAATGGGAGTATGTTGGATTTTGTTAAATACTTTTTATCTATCTGAGATGATCATGTGTTTTTACCCTTTATTTTATTAACATGGTTTATTGCTGTGATTGGACTTTGGATGTTAAGCCAATCCTCTACTCCTGGGATAAGTCTTACTTGATTATGGTGTAAAATCCTTTTTATATGTTGCTATATTTGATCTGCTACAGTTGAATCTCACAGGCTCCTTTTCTCCTTGCGTCAAACCTGCTGTGGCAGTCATATCTCTAATCTTAAACACTGCTGAATAGCAAATGCTAACCTACATTCTAAATACCATTCAATTGGATCACTCAGGAGATCCTGAGATCTTGATGAGATCAGCCACTAAGGAGGCTCAGAGCCTGTTTTGCTATTTCTACTCCAGTCTGTGCTGATGAGTTGAATCTGAGTTTACTGAGCTTATGTACAAGACCTTTTATGGTATCCTGTTTTTAAATGTGTTATAGTTTGACACCAGACTACATGCCTTGACTTTTGGCCTTGAAGATATGGACTTTATTTGCCATTTTGGCCACATCATTCAGATCTCAAGCCCAAGTTATAGCAGCATCCTGAAATGTGGACAGCCATTTATGGACACAACTTGGAGAAGGGTCTGGGTCAAAGTAGATGTTCACCCATTTCAGACTCTTAGTTTCCTACTTGGTCCTGCTGTCTTTTTTTTTTTTTTTTTGCTTGTTAAACACTACAAATGATTGACAAGAAAGACTCTGAAATCCAAAGACTGAAAGTTTTCATAGTCAGACCCTGGTGGCATATTAATGACTCCAATTACAGCCCACAGACCCAAATATCCCTGCAATGAAAGACACGTTAGTCAGAAAATTATCTTGGAGCAAATTACTAGATGTAATCACAGGAGAAAGGTAGCTTTAGGTTTGGAACCAAATCAAACTGAATGAGTCCTCTGAGTTTATGACTTTCTGCAGTAAGCGCCATCATTATATATTAATGTTATTTGCTAGACAAAGGCAGGAAGATAAAAATCCTGAGTCCTCCATGGAATTTATGGGCTTAAAGGCTGTCATCCTAGCCTTCACACCTCTTTACTTCTCTTGGAATGTATACAGGGCAGGTTTTAGGCAACAGACTTATCCGCCATCCTTTATAAACTTTAAAGATAGCTTCACATTCAGCTGTAAAATGAAGTTTTGAATATATTTCTTCCCTCAGCAGTCAGCTGTTCCTGCTCTTGTGGTGCCCTTGGGAAATTTACTTTAATTGAAGATTGAATCTCTGTTTCCTTCTCTGTAAAATTGAACTTCCCTTCCTGGGTTGTCACGATGATTAAATGAACATCTGCAAGGCATTTAGCAAGGAGCTGGGCATGCATGAGGTGCCCAGTAAAAGTTATTGCTTCCTTTTCTTCCTTCAGTTGAGGCAAGAATATGCTCTGCAGCTAGGAACCCAGAAAAGAGTCAACAGCGTGTGGTGGCGTAGGGATCATGGCCCTGAACCCAGATAAGGCCGTGCTGTAAAGAATTAAGAGTATGGACTCTGGAACCAGAAAGCCTGGGACTTAGTCCTGGCTTTCCCATTTACTAGCCATATGGCCTAAGAGAGCAGGTCATCCAGCTTTTCTGATCCTCATTTTAAAGAAAGAAATGATAGTAGTGTTCCAGGAAGAGATACTTTGCTTGCTGTTCCTTTAGTTCTTATATAAGGCTTCCTGATTTCTGCCTGGGCTGTCCTAGTCTCCAATCTTTTGCCTCCTGCACCTCTATGTTGCTTGGTATGCTCCTTGCACTCTTCTTTGGGGCTAACTGGACCACAGCCAGGTTGTCTGCCAAAAGGGACTAATGATACCTAACACTTGCTTCATGGAGTTGTGGTGAACTTGAATATCTGTTAATTTTAATTAAATACTTAACCTGTGCATTATGTCAAGTACTTCACAGGAGTTTCCTTATTGAATTCTCACAACTCTATATGATTGATGCTACTATTAACATTTTACAGATGAGGAAATTGAGGCTTCAAGGGTAATTAATCTTGTCCAAAGTCACATAGTTATTATATGACAAAGGTAGATCTATACCCAGATTTTTTTTTTAATTTTTGCCATGCTGGAAATTGAACCCAGAGCCTCAACACATATGAGGCAAGCATTCTACCACTGATCGACATCCTCAGCACACCAACCACACCTTTCCCAGAGGTAACTTATGAAATGTAATGAGAGGATATGCATAAGCACTGAGGACACAGCAGGCACTCATGATAAGATATCAACCTCAGAGGGTGGTGGACTGATATTTCAATACTTCTTAAGCTTTGGGGGATGACCAAATGACCTGAGGATGGAAGCCAGATAACCTAACTCCAACCCCTTCCTGTCTGTCTTGATGAACCTACTCTCCTAGTGATCACCTTGTACTCCTTGGAAAATTACCAAGGGAGAAATCCACCTTGACGTCTTATAGATGTAGTCTCATAAAGAATATACCTTGGGGGCTGGGGAGATAGCTCAGTCAGTAGAGTGCTTGCCTTGTAAGCACAAGGCCCTGGGTTCGATCCCCTGCACTCCCCCCAAAAAACAAAATAAATAAAATAAAGAATATACCTTGGCTATTTCCCTAAGGGTTGGATAAAAGAAGAAAATGAGTAAAGAAAAACAATTACTTAATGAGTTCCTACTGTAAAGAGGTTATGGAGTGAGGTTGGATTGGGAGAGATAGAGGTAAAGACCACTTTATGGCCAATGTTGGATTTTCCACCTACTGACTATGGAATGGGGTTGGGTATAATGAGTGTTTTCAAAAGACCTTTGAAATTTCTGAGATGAAAGGCTATTCCTGGTTTCTCAAGGAGCTTTGCTTGTTCTCATTGATCTGTTTGACTGAAATTGGGGATGGAGGGCCATGAAATAATTCATGCACATCAAAGAAGCATTATACCCCTTTTTATCCTCACCACCTAACTCAGTTTCCCCTGTGTTTAATGGAACAATATAAATGTGTATTTTCATTGATGCAAGTAGAGGTCAGACCTGATTTCCCTTCTTGTGTCTGGTTTTCTTCATTCAAACAATCTACTCTAGTGTTTATTAGATATGCAGTTATGAAGTGCCATGCATATTTATGTGGGGAGTCGTAGGGAGATGGAGGTGGTGAAAGGGAGATGAAAGGAGCACTCTTCTTTTGCATGCCAATCAAGTGGTCAATGCACAAGTGTTCATAGCACTGGGGGTATGTGAGTGTGAGTGGGGCGGGGGTTAGCATGTAACTATTGCAACAACAAAATTCTCAACTCTAAAGAAATCAGAATTTACTGCTATAGTAAAAGTTTCCCTGATGGTCTGTGAGAGTTGTAGTCTTAGGAAACCAGGTGTGGAAATGGTCACTGTATCTCTGAAGGCATTTGAAGAAACTTCTGTGCACCTCTCAGAAAGTTACAGCACTTATTTATCTGAGAAAGGCTTCAGGTTAAATTGTGTGTGTACGTATCCCCTCTCACCATTTCCATTGACTGAGAGTTATCCTTTAGGTAGGAAGGACTTTGTGTGTTCCAGGCTATTATTTCTGGAAGTTCTCATTAAGAGCCCTGAACATCAGTGAGTCTCTCTACTGCCCTTAGTTCGCCTTTTAGGTTGTCAGGCTGCCCTAACATTCTCTCCATCTTATCTCAGATAAGATGCTATCTGGGTTCATTAAGGCGAGGTAGCTGAGTTGGTTGGGTGTAATGATGTGGGCTACAGATGATTTGTAATAAGACTGGCGGTGGGAGGGAGGCAAGAATGGAGGAAGGATGGATTGTATAGAGGAAAAAGGGGTGGGGAGGGGATGGGGGTAAGGAATAGCAGAATGAGACAGACATCATTAGCCTATGTACATGTATGATTACACAATTGATGCGACTACTTCGTGTACAACCAGAGAAACAACAGTTGTACCCCATTTGTGTACAATGAATCAACATAAATAAATAAAAAAGAAAATGCTACATTATGTTTTACTGATCACAAACTTAGTATTGTCTGTAGTAATTTCAAAGCAACCAACTATGTCATTCACTAAACTATTGTCTTTCAGCTTCAGATTAGTCTTTTGTACTTGCTCTGGCCCTGGGACTCTGCAAATCACCTTACTCCTTTCCCAGCTGCTCCCTGGTAGTCTCTGCCTGTAGGTGGTGCTACAGGAAGTCTGGAAGTTGTTAGCTTTCTGGGCCTCCCAGCATTACTCTAGCAATGTTTCTTCAGCGTGTCAGGGCAAGCAAGTTCTGGAAGCAGCAAGTGATTACAGTTAACCTTTTTTTGCTATATTTGCAGAATCAGTCAAAGGTAACATTCTCTGCCTAATCTGGGCATCAGCTGTAGTGCTCAGTGTCTCTTTCTTAGAGGTGCCTCTCCTCAGAGGTTCTTAGCTCCACTGAATTCTTCTTCCAGGCTGGTGGGTTTTAGTATTTCAACCTCTTTATTTTCCCAGTTCTAGGGGTAGGAGCTGAATTTTGCACTTGTTATCTCTTTGATACCTTAGAATTTTCTTTTTGCCTTTTCAGTTCTTCCAAACCTAGTTAGTCATTCTTTGTATTACATTTTCTCTGTTAGAATAAGTGGTGTAGAGACTTCTGTGTTAGTCTTGCACATAAAGAGCTTAAATTTGCCACTCCATCCTAACAAGTAAAAAACAGACCAAACTGAAAGATCAATATCTATTCTTAGATTCATAAGAGAAGTGAGGTCACTAGGAAAATGGAGAGATTGAAAGACAAATATAGAGAATCACAAGGTACAGAGCAGAAACCAACCAGCAGAAATCTCCGTGAAACTACCACCAAAGAAAGAAAACCTGAATTGTAATTGACAAACTGCTGGACTTAGGGTGGACAAGCCTCAAATTAAAAATTGCAGGGAACCCCATTATCTGGGGCCCCACACTTTTGATAATTCAATCTCCTGGCATTCTACTATATTCTCACAGTGAATATGAGAGGAAAACCCCCTTGTGCTTTTTTCAGGGGTAGGGGGAAGGGACCCTTTTGAAATACACCAGAGCATTCTGTTCTTCTTAACAAGTTCTGCCTCAGGAGAAACTATATTCTGGGCTTTTGTCAAAGCCTAATTGACCTGAGAGAAGAGAAACACACAACTCTTGTCCACTCCAGAAAACTGTTCCACCTAAATGGAGGGGGAACTGAGAAGCACATGTGAGGGTCACAGTCCAGAGGCACAGGCTCATTTAAGGACTGAGGCCTAATCATAGGACTATAGTATACTTCCTCTTCCCCCTTTCCCCACATTATTATTAGAGGCCTAGTTACAACACTTCCTTTTACCCAGAACATCATGTCTGGCTATAAGAAGAAAATTACAAGGCAAACTAAAAGGCAAAACACACACTTTGAAGAGAAAGAAGCATCAGAACCAGACTCAGTTTCAGGGATGTTGGAATTAGTCAGCCCTCCTTATTTGTAGGTTGTATGTCTGTGGATTCAACCAACTGCAGACCAAAAGTACTTTGAAAAATTTGTATGTGCTGAACACATATGGACTTTTTTCTTGGTGTTAATTCTCTAAACAGCATAGTTTGACAACCAATTTACATAGCATTTAATTATATAGGCATTTCCCTCTATGTAGTCTAAAGTTCCTTCATTCTTCTCTTACCTCCCCATCCCCACCCCCAATATGTATCATCATTCACTTCTCAGGGAATACAGTCAGCCTTTGGATTTTTGGGATTGGCTTATTTCACTTAGCATATTCTCCAATTCCACCCACTTACCTGAAAATGCCATAATTTTATTTTTCTTTATGACTGAATAATATTCCATTGTGTATTTATACCACAGGGGTATGAAAGATGTGAGACAGACATCATTACCTTATGTACATGTATGATTACATGAATGGTGTGAATCTACATTGTGGACGATGAGTCAATATGCAGTCTGTAAAAATAAAAAGATAAAAAAGATTAAGAAACAAACAAACAAACACCCAAAGTACATCTGAGGAAATGGCGAGGCTAATGCGTAGGCAATGAGGAGAATATAGTATAATAAATGCTGTGTCCGTTAAACAGCAATGCTATAGCCAGATCAGGTTCAAGTTCAATAAGACTCAACTCTAACTAAAAAAAATTATATAAGTATTATAAGTAATCTAGAGATAATTTAAAGTATATGGGAGGATGTGTGCAGATTATGGGCAAATATCAAATGCTAAAAATATCATTTTATGTAAGGAACTGAGAACCTATGGAGTTTGGCATCCATAGGGTTCCTGGAACCAATCCTCCATAGATATTGAGAGATGATATTACATATATAAATATAATATGTGTCATTATGTAGGCTTGTGTATAAATGAAATTAGCAATGAAACAAGGGATGGGAGGGAGTAGTAATTAGGATTATTTTGCTACCATAAGGTACTATACTAATTGGAAGCAGCATAGTGTTATTTGAAAACAGATTCAGATTCATTGCAAATATATATTGGAAACTATAGGGCCACTACTTAAAAAAGTAAAGAAAGAAGTATGATTAGTAAGCTCAAAGAGAATAGAAAATGGAATTATATGTGCTCTATTAAAACTGCAGAAGGCAAGAGAAAATAAAAGGAAGGAAATAAGAGGACCTGAGAAGAAGAGCAATAAATGGAAAACAGTAACAAATTAGGTAGATATTACAGTTTGGATATGAGGTATCCCCCCAAAGCTTTAATGAATGCAGGAATAGTCAGAGGTAAATGATTAGATTATGAGAGCTGCATCCTAATTGGTCCATCCTACTTTGAGTGAACTGGGTAGTGGGCAGGAGAAGCATGGCTGCAGGAGGTGGATCTGGAGCATGTCCTAGAAGGGTTGTTCTTCTTGCAGCCCCTTCCTCTTCCTTTTTCTTTCTCATTGCTCCCTGACTGCACCATAAGCAGAGCAGCTTTCCTCCACTGGACTTTTCTGCCATGATGCACTACCTCACCATAGACCCACAGCAATGGAGTCAGCCATCTATGGACTGAGACCTCTGAAACTGTGAAACTCCAAACAACTTTTCCTCCTCCAAATTGTTCTTGTTGGGTACTTTGGTCACAGAGATGAAAAATCCAACTATGTCAAGGATCACTTTGACTATCAATGGTCTAAATGTACCAATTAAAGACAAAGATGATCAGAGTGAATTAAAAAAAATAAGACCCAACTATATGTAGCCTGCAATGCCTACTTTACATGTAGAGAAATATGTAGGTTAAAAGTATATGGATGGAGAAATATGTTTCATGCTAATACTAATTAAAAGAAAACAAGAGTATTTGTATTAATTTCAGACAGAGCAGACTTCAGAACTGGAAAGTTATCAGGGATTAACAGGGGCATTATGTAATGATAAAGGGTCAATTCTTCAAGATAATTTAGCAATCCTTAACATGTATGCATCTAACAATAGAATGTCAATATATATCAGGCAAAACTGATGAATTGCAGGCAGAAAAAAGATGAATCCACTATTTATTATGGCTGAAGACTTCAATACCCTTTTATTAAGGAGAAGAACAAAGCTGGAGGTCTACTTCTATCCAGATGAACTTCTTATAAATCTAATCAAGACAGTATGGTATTAACTAAAATGTAGACAAAAATAGAAAACACAGAATAGACCTACATAAATATAGTCAATTGATCTTTGACAAAGGAGCCAAAGAAATACCATGGAGAAAAGAGAGTCGTTCAACAAGTAGTACTGGAACAACAGAACAATCACATGCAAAAAATAATTCTAGATACAGACCTTACCTACTACACAGAAATTAAACGGATCATAGACCTATGTATAAAATGCAAAACAATAAAGCTCCTAAATAGCATAGAAGAAAATCTAGATGACATTGGCTCTGAGAGTGACTTCTAAATGAAACTACAAAGACATGATTAATAAAAGAAGGAATTGGTAAGATGGACTTCATTAAAGTTAAAAACTTCTACTCAGCGAAAGACAATGTCAAGAGAATGAAAAGACAAGCTACAGAGGGGAAGAAAATATTTGCAAAAGATTTTGAATAAAGATCTTTTATCTGGAATAATACAAAGATCTCTTAAAAATCAATAGTAAGAAAAATATGAAAAAAGTGATTAAAAATGGGTCAAAAACTGTAACTGGTATCTCATTAAAGAAGATATATAGATGTTAATAAGCATGTGAAAAGATGCTCCACAGCACATCATCAGGAAAATGCAAACTAAACCAACAATGAGATGCCACATCCACGTATTAGACCAAAATCCAGAACACTTATAATATCAACTGCAGCTGAGGATGTGGAGCAGGAGGAATTCTCCGTCAGTACTTGTAGGAGCACAAAATGGTACAGCCATTTTGGAAGACAGTTTGCTAGGTTTTATTTTAAACAAATCTGAACATACTCTTTCTATATAATCCAGCAGTCACACTCTTTGGCCTGCCCAAAGGAGTTGAAAGCATGTCCGCCTAAAAACCTGCACATGGATATTTATAGTAGTTCTATTCATAATTTCCAAAAACTTAGGAGAAACCAAAACAAACTGTGATACATCTAGACCAAAGAATACTATTCAGTGCTAAAAAGACATGAACTATCAAACCGTAAGAAGACATGCAGAAAACTTAAATTCATATTACTAAGTGAAATAAACCAATTTGAAAAGGCTATACACAGTATGACATTCCAGAAAAGGCAAAATTATGGAGACAGCAAAGAGCTCGTGGTTACCAGGAGTTAAGGGAGGAGGACAAATAGGTGAGCACAGGGGACTGTAGGACAATGAAACTATTCTATGTGGTCATCTAATGTTCATAGGCCATTATACATTTATTTAAACCCACAGAATGCACAATACTGAGAGTGAAGTATAAAACAAACTGCTCTGAGTGATGGTGACATGTCAATGTCTGTCTGTCAATTAGAACAAATGGAACACTCTGGTGGGAGGAGGATATGTATGTAGTGGGGGGAGGATATAATGGGAAATCTCTGTACCTTCCACTAAATTTTACTGTGAATTTAAAATTGCTCTAAAAAATAATGTGTATTAAAAAAAAAAAAAAAAAAAAACCTAGTGTGGTAGCTGGTGTGGGATGGACTGCACTCTGGCTGATACTCTGAGTATTAGAAAATCCCAAGGACTCTAATAAGTAGTTGGCAACTCCTTTCTGGGTAATTGCCTAACTAGAAGGAAGGTACAGGTTGCATTTTGAATGAGTGCTGCTTGTTCCTGAATATCTGAAGAGGTCTCCTCATGGGTAAGAGGCAGATGTTTTGGTGGAGGAAGGAATTACAAGTATCTCTTTTCTAATCTTTAGAATTGTTTCTCTAGTACTTTAAAAGATATAAGTGGTTCTGGGAATTGATCCTAAGGCCTGGCACATGCTAAGAGGGTTCTACTACTGAGCTATATTTCCCAGCCCCTCTCCAGAATTTTAAAAAAATAAAAAAAATTTTTAAATTAGTTATGCATGACAGTAGTACTTTTATGATGTACTTTGATACATCATATATAATGGAGTACAATTTCTCACTCTTCTGGTTATATATGATGTAGAATCCCACCAGTCATATAGTTATATATGTACACAGAATAATAAGTCTGATTTATTCTACTATCCTTCCTATCCCAATGCCCCCTCCCCTTCCTTCAATCCCCTCTACTAATCTAAAGTAACTCTTCGTGGGCTGGGGATATAGCTCAGTTGGTAGAGTGCTTGCCTTGCAAGCATCAAGGCCCTGAGTTCAATCCCCAGCACCGCAAAAAAAAAAAAAACTGAAAAATAAAGTAACTCTTCTTCCCTAGCCCCCGACCCTGCCATTGTGAATTAGCATTTGCATATCAGAGAAAACATTCGGCTTTTGGTTTTTTGGGATTGGCTTATTTCACTTAGCATGATATTCTCCAGCTCCATCCATTTACTGGCAAATGCCATAATTTCATTCTTCTTTAAGGTTGAGTAATAGTACATGAAGAGAGAGCCTACAAAATGGGGAAAATCTTTGTTACCTGTACCCCAGATAAAGAGTTAATCTCCAGGATATATAAAGAATTCAAAAAACAACTCCAAAAAACAAAACAAAACAAAAAAACCCAAATAACCCTATCAATAAATGGACTAAGGAACTGAACAGACACTTCACAGAAGAAATATAATTGATCAACAAATATAAGAAAAATGTTCAAAATCTTTAGCTATCAGAGAAATGCAAATCAAAACTACTCTAAGATTTCATCTCACTCCAGTTGGAATGGCAATTATCAAGAACACAAACACCAATAAATGTTGGCAAGGATGTGGGGGAAAATGTACACTCATACATTACTGGTGTGAATGCAAAATGGTGCAACCATTATGGAAAGCAGTATGGAAATTCCTTGGAAAACTTGGACTGGAACCACCATTTGACTCAGCTATCCCACTCCTTGGTTTACACCCAAAGGACTTAAAATCAGCATGCTACAGTGATACAGTCACATCAATGCTTATAGCAGTTCAATTAATAACAGCTAAACTATGGAACCAATCTAGGTGTCCTTCAACAGAATTTTTAATATAAAAAGCTAGAAGAGAATTTTAAGTTTCTTTTAGTTCAATATTTTCATTTTATAGGTGAAGAAACCAAAGACCAGAGAGATTGATATCTGCTTAAGTTCATATAATTAATTAAAGCTATTGTCAAGACTAGAACTCATGTTTCTTGTTCCTGCTAGCACTATAATTTAGTTATAAATTCACCTTGGCTGTGCATAAGTTGATTTCAAATCAGATAGGTCTCAGAACAATCTTATATTCTGGGGGCATGGGCTAAGGGAGGGTGGTTGAACCTTCTTTGGTTGGTAGGCATAGAATAAGGCCCTTCAGGACTGCACTGTGACATGCACTTTGTATATTTCCTAGAAATTTCACATTATAGATGCTGCTGAGAAATGACATATGACCACGTGGAAGATATAAAAGTTGGTTTTGTTGGCTTCTTACCTTCTAAATGCTGAAGTTGCTTAACCCCAGACCTTGAACAATTTCTTCCTTTAGCAACTCGCTCCAGGTGAGTTCATCTAGTCATGAATTTATTCATGCTATAGTGCAGATTTGTATCTTTAATCCTGACATTTACTCTATTTGTCAGACACATTTAACCAACTGCCTATATATCATCTTTCCATGGGTATAATAGGAAGCTCAGACTTAATGCATCAAAATCTAACTTTTGGGGCTGGGGATATAGCTCAGTTGTAGAGTGCCTGCCTCACATGCACAGGCCCTGGGTTCAGTCCCCAGCACCGCCAAAAAAAAAAAAAAAAATCTAACTTTTCATGATTTTCTCAATCTCTAAGCCTGCTTTTCCTCCATTGTTTACTATCCTTATAAATGGTGCCATGATTTATTGCTCATGCAAAGATGCCTTGGAACAATCTTCACTCTTTTCTTTCCTTCATTTCTCACATCTAATTCATTTGTAAATCCTATGGATCTATCTTCAAAGTATATCCACAATCTAACTTCTCACTTCCTCCATTGCTCCACCTGACTCTTAGGTGGACTAGTTAGTAGCCTCCTAATTGACCTTTTATTTCTACTCTTGTCAGTCTTCATTTTATTCTCCATGTAAGAGCTACAACTGGACTTTAAAACTCAAGAGAACTTGAAGCACATATGGCAAACCCTAATATTGCCTTAGATTGCTGCCTAAAAGTGCTTTCTGAATGGTAATTCTGGGAAGGAGAATCCAAACAGAATTGGTAGCTAAGGAGAGACTGAAGTTTGGGGAAGCCAACATCTGGAATTTGTAAGACAGAGTGATGAAAAGGAGAAGCAAGTCACACAGAGAAAGAAATCACACAGTAATCCCCTGGAGTCTGTTGCTAAATACTGACCTATGCATGCTTAGAGTAAAACTTCAAGAGGCCAAGTGAAGAATGACTGGAAAGTCCTAGAAATGGAAAAATTCTCAGAGTTTACATAGGAAGCTGGAAGATATTTGTGTTCTCATCAGTTAATGGGTAAGTACTATTAAATTCCTGAAGAATTCAGTGAAGACTTCAAAAGGGTAATGCCTTAGTTCTAGGGCCATACTAGTCCTAGAGTAAAGGCTACTTTAAAATCTCACTACTAAAACTTAAAAACCAAACCCAAAAGAAGCAAGTTGAATTTCAAGTAACTTTCCTTGCCAACAAGAAAAAATGGAACACTTTATAGAATGAAATTCATTATTTAATGTGAAATTGGTAGTGTCCAGCTTCCAAACAAAAACAGTAGACACTAAAAGAAATAGAAAAATGTGACATGTAACTGCTTTAGAGTCTTTGAGTTTGCTGTCGTCTCAGTCTACAACTCTAAACAGATGTCTACATAGAACTTCTATTGATTTTAATATCTGTTCAAAACTTATCTTCTTAATGAAAGACTTAGGAATTAGACCAGAATCCTCACAACTGCTAGAAGAAAACATAGGGTCAACACTTCATCATATGTAAGTGCAGGCACCAACTTCCATAACAAGACCCCTAAAGCTCAGGGAATAAAATCAAGAAATAATAAATGGAATGCCATCAATTAAAAAGCTTCTGCATAGCAAAGGAAATGATTACGAGAGTGAAGAGAGAGCCTACAGAATAGGAGAAAGTCTTTGCCAGCTACTCTTCTGACAAGGGAATAATATCCAGACTCAAACTCAATGCTAAAAAAAAAAATCAATAAATGGGCAAAAGAACTGAACAGAGATCTCTCAAAAGAAGAAACACAAGTGGCCAAAAAATATATGAAACAATGTTCAACATCTCTAGCAATCAGGGAAATGCAAATCAAAACTACGCTAAGATTCCATCTTACTGTAGTCAGCATTGGCAATTATAAAGAACATGAATAATAATAAACGCTGGTAAGGATGTGGGAAAAAGCTAAACTCATGCATTTTTGGTGGGACTGTAAATTAGTACAACCACTTTGGAAAGCAGTGTGCAGATTTCTCAAAAAACTAGGAATAGAACCACCATATGAGACAATTCTCCCACTCTTTCGATATTTATCCAAAAGATCTAAAATCAGCATACTATGGTGATACAACCACTGTGAATGTTTACAGTAGCACAATTCACAATAGCCAACATGGAATCAACACAGATGCCCATCAATAGATGAGTAGATCGAGAAAATGTGGTGTATAATGAAGTTTTACTCGATCATGAAGAATGGAATAATGGCATTTGCCGGTAAATGGATAGAAATGGAGAAAATCATGCTAAATGAAATAAGCCAAACTCAGAAAATCAAGGGTTAAATGTTTTCTCTCATGTGGAAGTAGAGAAAAATAAGGGAAAGAAGGAGATTGGGGAAGGGGGTTCAGATATCAAAAAAATAGGGAAGATTAGTGGAGTAGAAGAAGGAGAATGAGAGGGAGGAAGGAAGGAAGGGAAAGGGAAGGAAATATGGAATGATTCTATTATGTTATATACATATATAAAGATACCAAAGGGAATTTTACTTTAATGTATATGTAGAAAGTACCAATCAAAAATAAATACATAGGAGTGAAGGGAAGAGCAGTAGAATAGAGGAGGAAGAATGGGGGAGGGAGAAGGGGAGGAAAAGGTGTGGCAGTGGAGATTGAAATCAAATTCCTTGCATCTATAATTTTGTCAAAATGAACCCAAATACTATGTATAATTATAATGCTCTGATTTAAAAAGCTTACCTCCTTAGAGAAGTCTCTTCTGATGCATAAAATTGTCACCATCTGTTAATCTCAATTCCTTCATGCTGTTATTTTTCTTCATTGCATTTAGTCATTCAATTATATGGCTTTTTGATATGTCATTGTCTTATGTCATATGCATAATGTACATTCAAAAATACAAATTAAACAATTGAATGAATGAATACAGTAAAATATTTTAGTTCCCTTTGGGTAAAGCTAAACATGGTTGCCTAAATCTTCAGTAAAAAATGCCACCAGCATGATTCATACACTCAGGCATCAACAATGTGCTATATATTTGATCATGGTCCCATAAGATTATAATGGAGCTGAAAAATTTCTGTCACCTGGTGATTTCATAGCCATGATAACATCACAGCACTGCACATTACTTAAATGTTTGGAGTGATGCTAGTGTGTAAACACACCTACTGTGCTGCCAGTTGTATAAAGTATAGCACATACAATTATGAGTGGTGCATAATACTTAATAATGATAATAAACAACTGTTGCTGATTTATATATTTACTACACTTTTATTGTTATTTTAGAGTATACTCCTTCTACTTATTAAAAATTAATTATAATACAGCCCCAGGTCCTTCAGGTGTTCTAGATGAAGGAATTGTTGTAGTGGATGATAGCTCCATGCCTGTCATTGCCTAAACCTTCCAGTAGGACATGAGGTGAAAAAGGCACACAGTGATATTGATGATCCTGAACCAGTGTAGGCCCTGTGTCTGTGCTTGTGCCTTATTTTTTTTCACAAGCAGTTTAAAAAGTAAAAAAAAAAAAAAAGTTACCAAAAGGGTCATTTAGGATAAGGTTATGAAAATATTTTTGTATAGCTGTACAAGTGTATTTGTGTTTTAAGCAAAGCATTATTTCAAAGGAGTTAAAAGGGTAAAAAAAATAGCATATAAAGTCAGAAAGTTACAGTAAACTAAGGTCGAGTTATTATTATTATTATTATTATTATTATTATTATTATTATTATTTTTTGTGGTCCTGGGGATTGGACCCAGGGCCTTATGCAGGCAAGGCAAGCACTCTACCAACTGAGCTACATCTCCAGTCCTCAACTTATTATTATTTTTATTATTATTATTTTTTGCGGTGCTGGGGATTGAACCCAGGGGCCTTGTACTTGCAAGGCAAGCACTCTACCAACTGAGCTATATCCCCAGCCCTCAACTTATTATTGAAGAAAGAATACTTTTAAAAATTTAGAGCAGGCTAAGTGTACCGTGTTTGTAGTGTACAGTAGGCACAATGTGTTCTTGGTCTTCACATTCACTCACCACTCACTCACTCACTCACCCAAAGCAACTTCTAGTCCTGCTGTTTCCAATCATGGTAAGTGCTATACAGGTGTAAATTTTTTAAACTACATTTTAACTTTACTTTTTCTATGTTTAAACATGGTTAGATATACACATATTATCATTATATTATAATTACTTTCAGAAATTAATGAAGTACTATACAGGTTTGTAGCCTAGATGTTATAGATTCATGAATATCCTCTATCAGCAAAGTATGTTCAGTGTGTCCAGTCTAGGTCAGGCCTACTACAGGTTGAGCATCCCTATCTGAAAAATTTAAATCCCAAATTCTCCAAAATCCAAAACTTTTTGAGCACTGACAAACAGAAGATTCTATACCTGACCTCATGTGATAGGTTGCAAACAAAATGCAGGTGCAGTAAAAATATTGTATAAAATTATCTGCATGATACGTGTGCAAGGTGTATATGAAGCATACATGAATTTTGTGTTTAGATTTTAGTCCCATTCTCAAGACATCTCATTCTGCATATGGATGCAAACATTCCAAAATCCCAAACATATCTGAAATCTGAAATACTTCTGGTCCCAGGCATTCAGCTAAGGAGCGCTCAACTTGATACCCCTTGCATTTGTGCGAGTACATGACTGTGTAACTGTGGGGCTGTAAGATATTATGAACTCAACATCCAGACATAAGGATCTTATGTGGCTCTTAGACTTGTTCTAAAATTGTGGGAAAGGTAGCAAGCCCTCACTTCTGGGCTTTCTTGATCTAGAAAAGTCCTTCCTTCCTGCAGTCTGCTGATACCCTTGAACTTTGGGTAATCTCTGTAGGAATCAGAGAGTGCATTGTCCACTTGCATCATTATATACTCTTGAATGTAGGGTGTGTGTGTGTGTGTGTGTGTGTGTGTGTGTAACAGAATTTATCTTCTTGGTACAGACTTCCACTCTGGGTTACCTGTATTTATATCATCTCCACCAAACTCTTCTGCTCTTGCTTTCTAAGCAGAATGCTCTTGCTTTCTGCTCTTGCTAGTTCTGCCTGGTTAAGCTCTCTCAAATCTCTCCATTCCTCTCCAACTTGATGGAGAAAGACAACCCTAGTTTAGGTCATCTTCACTAGCCTAAACAGCCTCTTACTCCTCTAACTCATCTCCTATCTCTACTCTTGCTCCTTACAATTAGTTCTCAATTGTCCAACTAGTCTGAGCAAAACCAGCCATTTCACTCCTGTCTTACAATTGTCTCCTCAGAATGAAGTCCTTCATGTCACATAGCATAGATAGCATTGCATCATGTGTATTTTCTGCATTACCAATTTGCTGAAGTGTTGGAAAACTAGAGAAAAGTCATCCCCACTGAGTCCAGGTTGTCATTTTCTGTGGTCTATGAACCTGGCCTCATTCCTGTGGCTAAACTAATAAGTCTAGAGGGAAGCAGCCAGGAAACAATAACAGCACAATGTACCAAGTGCCGTCATAGAGTCATGCCAGATCATGCTGCAGGAAATGAACAGAGGGATGCTTGACTCTGCTTGGAGTGGCAGGGCGAGGTAGGAGGAAGTGATGCCTATGTTGCATCTTAAGGGCTGAGTAGGAGTTTTGCAGGGGTCAGTATGAGAAAGGATATTCTGGATGGAGCAAACAGCATGGGACTGGCATGGAGGTGCCAAATGATAAGTGATTTTATGTGCCACAAATGTGAATCTGGAAATGTCCTGAGTGCATCAAGGAATCCCTGGAGGATTTTAGAACCCTATTTGTGAACTGAAAGGTCACTTTGGCCACAGTGTGTGGGATAGATTTAGAGGAGGACTGGAGGCAGGGACTTCTAGTTCAGGGAATACTGCAATAGTCCAGGCATGAGATGATGAGGGACAGAAATAGAACTACTCTCTAACATTGAGTCTGAACTTAATATATTCTGGGCACATAGTAGTTTCTCACATTTTATTTCATTTTATCCTAATAACATTGCTATGAAGTAGAGAAATTGAGAGTTTGTTGAAGGCACATAATAAGCAGTGAAGTTGAGCTAGAAATTCATGTGGTTACCCCAGGGCTTGCACTCTAACAGTAGAGATTATGGAGTCTTTTATGATATTAAGTAATTATGAGACAAGACCCCATTACCTTCTCAGAACAGTCCGGCTCAGAGTCTATAGTTTGGCTTGTGGGAGGGTCACAGAGGCCAGTTCAGCTTCCCCTGTGCCCAGAGGGTGTGAGTCAGGCCATCAGAGCTGGGGCTGGGCTAGTTTGTGTTTCCCCTGACCTTTCCTTGCTTTGCTTCTTCCTCCTCACAAGATGCTGCTGGACATAAATTATCAGAGTTACTCTGGCAGGCTTGTGCCAGCATGATGCCTGACAAACACACTCTCCATATCGAAAGACATTTTCCCTGTGAGCTAAGTTCAGGGCACATGCTGCTTATCAAAAGGTCTTGAAAATCCCAGAATTCAGAGGTTTATCACCAGTAGTATTAAAGCAAAGTATAGATGTCTTTGTTTTCTGTAAAGAGTTAAATGAGAAGGAAATGAATTCTGATTACTTACCTGCTCATACAACAAAGTGGGCTTTGAAGGACAAAGTGACAAAAGGGGCTCATTTTACATTTTCCAGATGATTTCTACCTATAAAAATCTAAGTTAAACTTTAAAATCAGACATACTCCTTGCCTATTAGGGGTAACCATTTTATTGTGTTAGTTAGCTTTCTAATACTATAGCAAAATACCTGAGATAGTCTATTTATAAAGAGAAAAGTTTGTTAGCTCACAGTTTTGAAGGTTTCAGACCATTATTAGTGGACCTCATTGCTTTTAGAGGGCCTGTGGAACCATAGTACATCATGGTAGAAAGGATGTAGCAGAGCAAGCTGAAAGAGAAAAGACAAAGATCCCATAATTCCTTTTGATGGCACATCTCCAGTGACATAAAACCTCCACTAGATCTCACCTCCTAAAAGTCCCACCATCTCCCAGAACCACAGGCTGTCAATGAAGCCTTTAACACATGGGCATGGGGGCAATGTGGCCTTGGGGGACATTCCAGATATGAACCATAGCATTTATCACACACATTTAGCCAAAATAGATCCATTTCTGCTCCTTTGGTAGCTGGATGAGGCTTCTGCAAAGCAAGCAGGTAGTCTTGCTCTTTGAGAATTCCCTAAAGTGACTGCAAAATCTCCAGCAGATCTGGTGTCCACAAGACCAGCTCACAGGTCTTTTGGATGTGACAACAGTCACAGGACCTACCTACCGGGAACTACTGGATTCTGTGTGTTTCAGAGCTTAAGTTCATTGCCCCCACCCCACATTACACAAACAAAAAGTCGTAAAATTTTAAACAAAAATCAAATAGTTTATAAGAAAGTTCATCAATAACATTTCATTGTGTTTACCCTCATAGATCTTAAAGGATTCTCTTCTGCATTTTTTTAGGTCTTTGATCAAAGTCATGTTATTTGAGAGGTTTTTCTGACTTCTGAATGCAAATACCAGTGTTCCTTGAAACTGCCCCTGCCTGTTCTCTCTCACAGTTGCCCTGATTGGTTTTGTCCATGGCATCTTCTAGTGCCTAATAACTACTTTATTTGTCATCCAATTCTCTGTACTAAAATAAAATGCCATGAAGATAGGGATCTGATTTTTGTTCACTGCTTTGTGCCCAGTTTCTAGTCTATTGTTGTCTTATAGTAGATGCTCAATAAATATTTATGGAATGATTGGATAAACTCCTAGCCCAATTCTAATCTCCAATAATCTAATGCTTATTTGGAGTTCATGTTGATTCTCAAGATGCATTTTATTTTTCCATTCCATTCTTCCCTTTTCTTCATCTTGTGGATTGCTATACATTTACAAAGTAAATGGCAGAATTTTCTTTGATTTCAAGAATCATTCCTATTGTTCAATGCCTCTGATATTAGAATACAAAATATGTGTCCTTTTCTTTCAACTTCCTTTTTTATTGTTTCCATTGTAAGGATGTTTCCCTTATTTTAAAAATTTGTTCTAATTAGTTATATATGACAGTAGAATGCACTTTGATGCATCATACATAAGTGGAATATAATTTCTCTTTCTTCTGCTTGCACTTGATGTAGAATCACATTGGTCGTGTAGTCGTGTATGTACATAGGGGAATAATGTCTGATTCATTCTACTATCTTTCCTACTCCCCACGCCTCCTTCCCTCTCTTCACTCCCCTTTCTAATCCAAAGTAACTCTATTCTTCCTTAGCCCCCACTATTGTGAATTAGCTTCTGCATATCAAAGAAAACAATCAGCCTTTGGTTTTTTGAGATTGACTTATTTCACTTAGAATTATATTCTCCAACTCCATCTGTTTATCTGCAAATGCCATAAATTCATTCTTTGTTAAGGCTGAGTAATATTCCATTGTGTATATGTACCACATTTTCTTTATCCATTCAAGTTGAAGGGCACGTAGGTTGTTTCCATAGTTTAACTATTGTGATTTGAACTGTTACAAACATTGATGTGGCTGCATCATTGTAGTATGCTGATTTTAAATTCTTTGGGTGTAAAATGAGGAATGGAATAACTGAGTTAAATTGTGGTTCCATTTCAAGTTTTCTGAGGAAGCAACATACTGCTTTCCATAATGGTTGCAATCAATTTACAGTTCTACCTTTCCCCCCACATCTTCTCCAACATTTATTGTTGTTTGTATCCTTGATCATTGCCATTCTGACTGGAGTGAGATGAAATCTTGGTGTAGTTTTGATTTGCATTTCTCTAATTGCTAGAGATGTCGAACATTACAAGCACCTCAGATAGAGCATTAATCTCCAGGATATATAAAGAACTCAAAAAACTTAGCACCAAAAAAACCAAATGACCCAATCAACAAATGGGCAAAGGAACTGAACAGACCCTTCACAGAGAAATACAATTGGTCAACAAATATACAAAAAATGTTCAACATCCCTTCTTAATAATCTTAGCAAGTTTTTAGAATTATCTGAGCATAGAAAATGCGCCATGACAATACAGCAGAGGGCAAAATGACTGCTGATACCGTTGTTCAAGGGCGATTTGGCCTCAGAGTTCAGTTTGCTGGGGTGACGGCTGACACATCCCAGATTCATCAGTGGAAGAGTGGCTTTACCTGCAGTCATTATACCACTGCCCTGATCACCAGGCCACTTTACTGTGCCCTGCCAACTTCCTCTTCCTCCCTTTTCTCCTGCTGTTCCCTCTGCCTGGAACAGCCTCTTTGTCCAGCTCAAGTTTCCTCTCCTCCTGAGACCTCCCTGACTGCACTAGGTGTCCTTTGTTCTTTTCTTTGTACTGATCTTATTGCTTCAATTTGGTTATAAATAGTGAAATTCAATGGAAGGAATCCTTTGATTTGGAGTCAAAAGGTTAGCTCTGAGCCTCATCTCTGCTTCATCCTGGACAGCTATCTCTGACCCTCAGTTTCCTCCTCAGTAAAATGGTAGCAAGCATTTGCACTTGGGTGATGTGACAAGACTGAATGTCAGATATGATCATGTAGGAAAAGAGCTTTGGAAATGATTCAAAGATGCAAATATCCCAGACATTATCATCACCATCATCACCATCATCATCATCACCACCATTTGCATGTGTTATGTTGCATCTAGAACTTACTAGGAACTTCATATAAATCACAGCGGTTGGCTGGTGGCAAGTGACAGTACATTTTAACTGTGGTTGCAAAATGAAACCCTGCTTAGAATTAGCTTTGCTTATTTTTTTTCTTTTAATTTTTTTGTTTTAGTTGTGTATGAACCTTTATTTTAATTTATGTATTTATATGTGGTGCTGAGGATTGAACCCAGCGCCTCACACATGCTAGGCAAGCACTCTACCACTGAGCCACAACCCCAGCGCAGCTTTGTTTCTCTTTGGGAATTCCCACATAGGGTCAGGGTGATCCAAGAGAGGAAGAGAAAGAGGAAGACTGACTTTTTAAAGCGCTGTGTGTTCAGTTTGAATAATCACATTTCTTGATCCTCTCTGCAGGCTTGAACATTCACTGATCATTCATTCTTTGCTTTACTCATCCACTAATCGAATATTTATGAAGAACCTATTTTGCTCGGGTAATGTAGATACAGAGATGAATAAGGTAACAGAGCTAGGTTAAAGCTGCTGGTGTGTGAATAGTGAGAAAGGTACAGTGATTAAGATATATCTGGGGAACGAAGGGGCACTTGGCTCAAACCTGGGAGTTACTGATTATTCTCAGAGCATTGTTTGGTGGGGTGGGAGGAAGACAGATACAGTGGCATGTGAATACACACAGTAGGGCAAGAAAGCCTCCACTGCACTAGACTGTAGCATTGTTCTGAGCCCCTGTCTTCAGGCACTTCAGGGCTGAACCATCAGGGGTCAGATGCATGGTATGTGTCTCCATGATGTCAGGTAATTTTTCCTTGATCCCTTTCAGCATACAGCCTTGAAGGATGAGGGGAGATCAAGGTCCTTTGCATAAAGAGCCCTGTTTCTCCACTGTGTCTTGCTACTTCAGCCATATGCTGGTAAGGCAAGACACAGGAAAGCTGGATGGGTCTCTCTTCAGAGCTAGAGTCTTTCTCCAATTTTGGATGATTTTGGTTTCCTAAATTACTGTTAGGTAGGTCTCTTAGGGAAACCTATTTCCCTCCTTTATTTTTTAATCAACTTTAAACGTAGAATTATAGAAAAGTTGCAAAGATAGTATAGAGAGGTTCCATACACCCCTCACCCAGTTGCCCCAATTGTGAATACCTGGTTTTACCATGTCCATTTGATACCACTAAGAAATTAGTTTTAGTACATTTCTATTAATTAAATTTTATATTTTATTGGAATTGCACCACTATTGTCCTTTTCTAGTTCAGGATCCCATCCAGCTCTCTGCATTCCATTTAATTGTAAGTCTCCTGAGGTTCCTTTTGACTATGACACTTTCTTGGATTTTTTCTTGTTTTTGATGTCTGACAGTTTTGAGGAGCTCTGGTCAGAACTTTGTAGAATGTCCCTCAGTTTGGGATTGTCTGATATTCTTCTCATAGTTACCTGGACTTAGGGTTTTTGGGGCATAAGGCCATATGTGAAGTACCCCTCCTGTCCCATCATTTCAGAGCTGAATGCTATCAAAATGATTTATCACGATGATGTTCATTTTATCGCCTGACATGGTGGTGGTGTTTTCTAGTCCCTCTCCCCACTTTCTGACTCTATTCTTTAGAAGTAAGTCAATAAGCACAGTCCATATTCAAAGGCGGGGTGGGGAGAATTACTCCATTTCCTAGAGAGGGAGTTATATCTTTAATTTCTTAGAATTCTTTGGTAAGAAAGATTTGCCCCCCTCACCCATATGCTTATTTATTTAGTTGGTCATTTTCTTATATCAGTATGAATTCACACACATTTACACTTTGGTATAATAAAATATTACATTGTTTACCTTGTTGCTCCAATTGTTGCATTTGGCTATTGGGAGCTCTTCCAGTTTGGGTCCTGTGTCCATTTATTTATTTATTTATTTATTTTGGTACTGGGGATTGAACTCAGGTGCACTTGTCCACTGAGCCACATTCCCATCCCTATTTTGTGTTTTATTTGGAGACAGGTTCCCACTGAGTTGCTTAGCACCTTGCTTTTGCTGAGGCTGGCTTTGAACTTGCGATTCTCCTGCCTCACCCTCTGAGCTGCTGGAATTACAGGCTTGTGCCACCATGCCAGGCTCCTGTGTCCTCTTAGCATGTTCCCACTCTTTTGTGTTTTGAGTACTTTCTTACTTTCTGGCACAATGAGATGTTCCAGTCTCATTTTGTATTTTTCATCCCCATCTACAAAGATCTGTTACTAACTTCTGTACTACTCCAAGCACCAAATGGAGTTTTCTTGTTTTCTCCTCACTTTGACCAATTCTCTGACAGCAGCTGAGCATTTGATCATTCAGTTCAAATCTGGTGCTATCTGCCTGGGGTTAGAGTCAAACCACATATGTTAAGGGCTCAGCCTTAATTATCAAGAATACAAGCAACAACAGGTGTTGGCGAGGATGTGGGGAGAAAGGTACACTCATACATTGCTAGTGGGGCTGCAAATTAGTGCAGCCACTCTGGAAAGCAGTGTGGAGATTCCTTAGAAAACTTGGAATGGAACCACCATTTGACCCAGCTATCCCACTCCTTGGTCTATACCCAAAGGACTTAAAATCGGCATACTACAGAGATACAGCCACATCAATGTTCATAGCTGCTCAGTTCACAATAGCTAGATTGTGGAACCAACCTAGATGTCCTTCAATTGATGAATGGATAAAGAAACTGTGGTATATATATATACAATGGAATATTACTCAGCCATAAAGAATGATAAATTTATGGCATTTGCAGGCAAATGGATGAAATTGGAGAATATCATGCTAAGTGAGATAAGCCAATCTCAAAAAACCAAAGGACGAATGATATCGCTAATAAGTGGATGATGACACATAGTGGGGGGTGGGAGGGGTTAGTGTTAGGGTTAGAGTTAGGGTTAGGGAGGGGGGCAAGAACGGAGGAAGGAAGGACTGTATAGAGGGAAAAGACGGGTGGGAGGGGTGGGGAGGAAAGGGAAAAATGACAGAATGAAGCAAACAACATTACCCTATGTAAATTTATGATTACACAAATGGTATGCCTTTACGCCATGTACAAACAGAGAAACAACATGTATCCCATTGTTTACAATAAAAAAAAAAAAGAAGAGACAAAAGGGGGGAAAAAAAATGGGCTCAGCCTTGTAAGACAGCCCCACTTCAGGCACTGATCCCAAGTCTAGGCCTCTGGTACTTCTAGAAGTCAGGAGTTTCCACTACCCTGCCTTAGTGATAATTTGCTAAAACAACTTACAGAACTCAAGAAAAACTGTTTACTTACTGTTATCAGTTTGTTACAAACAAACTGCCAGCCAGATGAGATGCATAGGGTGAGGCACAGGGGTGGATGTGGAGCACCCACACTATTTCCAGGATGTCACCCTCTTGCATCTGTCTGTGTTCACCAACCCAGAAGCCCTCTGAACCTTGTCCTTTAGGGTTTTTATGGAGGTTCCATTATGTGGGCATGATTGAACAAATCTTTGGCTACTGGTGATTAACTCAATCTCCAGCCCCAGAGGTCAGTGGGTAAGAGCTTTAATCCTATGGTTGGTCCCTCTCACAACCAGTCCCCATACTAAAGCTAGCTAGGGGTCCGCAGAGAGTCACCTCATTAGCATAAACTCAGAAAGGGGCTTATGATGAATAAGAAAAGATGTGTTTCTCACCCTGTCATTCAGGAGATCCCAAAGGTTTTAGGAGGTCTTGTGTCAGGAACCGGAAACAAACCAAAGGTCTCACCCCTATCACTCAGGAAATTAAAAGGATTTTAGGAGCTCTGTGCCAAGAACAAGCATGAAGACCAAATATGTATTTCTTATTGCATTACAGTTTCACACCATCTCTAGAATCAGCCATTTGTTCAAGGAACTCTGGTGGCTTTTATTAGGGAATGGCATTGGAAACCATGACCTTGGCATTGGGTGTGCTCACTAATACTGGGTGTCACCACTTCCAGCTTTCTTAGTATAAATAACTAAAAAATATATGCATCTAGATATAACCCATGCGTGTGTACATATTTCTGTATCTACCCATCTGTATATTAAGTTAAATGTGAGTATTAATTGATGTTTCTGACTAATCCATCGCCCCATGGACTCATTCTAACCCTCCCTCTTTTGATCTGCAACTTTGCACATGCCTGGCTTCCACCATTCACCATTCAAACCCAAATATGTGCATAGCAATTCACAATTCTTAATTTGTACCCCTGCGAGGAACAACTTTGGAATACACAGTTTATGTGTAATTCTTTTCCTCTAGCCTTATGACTGTCAATATTTTCTAAATTTTCAAAGTTAGACATCATTTTCAAACCTTTCTAAGCTACTTAGGTTAGCTTTGTTCATTCTTCCTATTCTCTATAGAGCATTCACCTCTTTTAAAATTATTTTCTGCCCATTTGACTTGGGAGAAGTAGTGGATGCTGGTTTGTCAAAGAACCTTTGAAACACGAAGCTTCTCTCAACTCACCTCAGGAATGCAAGAGCATTTCCACAGACATGGCACTCAGATGAGTCTTAGATGATTTGGCAAAATGATGAAATCATTTATTTCACATGTATTTATAATTATGAATGTTGTCCTTACATATTCTGGAAAACATAGAAATTGCTATACTATAGCACAGTGTCAAGAGGAAGATGGGAAGAATATTTAAACTCACCATGGAGAGAGATTAAAAACAATTGTAAATGTCTAGACTAGGAGTGGAGAAAAAAATGTCAGTCAACTCTAGCTTGGGAAATGTATGGCTTCTCTTGAGAGAGTAAGGAATTTAAGAAGATGAGGTGTGCATGCAGACTCAGAGGTTGAAGTGGAAATTTTCACCTCCCCATCGCTGCCTGCCATCTGGATGGGTGCACACTGGGCTTTTCCCTCCTCTCAAACCCTTTCTTTCAGAACTGAGGGGTCCCTCCACCCCTTCTTCCTCAAGGTACTTTTGCTTTGCACGTGGTAGGAACTCAGGAAGGACTTGCTCAGGATATGAAGTACTGCCCAGTCAGTCTTGAGAGTCAGTCGTTCCTATTTGTCTTCAGAGACCTCTTTTCTATTTGGCAACATCTCTTTTTAGTGGTTTAATTGTGAATTGTTTTACAGTTGGTTTCCCATTGAAAATGTTGTATGCTCTTGCCGCCCTCCAGAGCCCTTTGTGAGGTGCCATAACAGAACCCTGCTAGCATTTACAAGCTAGGGCCCCACCCGAGGGCGTCTCTGTGTCCCTCCACACACTTTATTGGCTGCAGAATGCTTGTGCTTTACTCTCAACAGTGAGTTTCTTTTACTCACTGAAAGAAAAACCACAAGAGGAACTTTGTCCAGAAAGCAGAAAACCTTTCTCCTCCCTTGTATCAAACCCATCACTTTATAGAGGGTTTTTTAAAAAAACTTTATTGGTGAATTATAATTATACATAATAGTAGGCTTCATTATGATGTATTCATACCTGCACACAGCAATAATTCAGTCTAATTCATTTTCCGGTACTGCCCCTTTCCGTTCCCTCCTCCATCCCCCGATCCCTGATCCTATGTTGTACTGGTCTCCCTTCTATTTCATGAAATCCCCTCACCTCCTTTCCTCTCCAAAGTTGGTATTTAAATGAGGAAATGCTAATAGAAATTTATGCTTTGGATTTTTTTTAATATGTACTGGAGATTGAACCCAAGGGATGCCTAATAACTGACCCACATCCCCAGTCTTTAAATTTTTTTTTTTTTAAATTTTGGGACAGGGTCTCACCAAGTTGCTTAGGGCCTTAGTCACTGACGTTGGCTTTGAACTTTCGATCCTCCTGCCTTAGCCTCCAGAGCCGCTGGAATTATAGTTATTGGCATGTACCACCATGCCCGGCCAGATAATTTTTGTCTTCCCAGAGAACTGTATTTGGGTCATATAGAGCCATTCTATCTGGTGGGCTTCCTCTCTTGAGTCAGGTTCCCTCACAGAGAGAACATCCCTACAACATTGTCAATGCTCAAGCAGCAGCAGTACATTGCAGGATGCTGGGTTCATCTCTTAGGGGTTTTGAATCTGGCTTCATGTCAGTATAAGGCCTAAATGGAAGCTGAGGGAGCAGCCTGGTTGGCAGGACGGTAGGGTGCTTGGGGTTCAGTGGGTTACACTGTTTGGATAAGCAGGGTTTTTTTATTGTGCAAGGCAGAGAGTGTCCAGAGGCTAAGGGTAGAAGTGCTGTGTCTTAATGTCCTGTGGCTACTATGACCAGCTGGATGGCTTAAAACAAAAGATGTCTATTCTCCCATGATTCTGGAGACTGAAAGTCTGAAAGCAAGATGTTGGCCAGTTCCAGGGCTCAGAGGGGAAATGTGCTCCTGGTATCTGATTGTTGCCAACGATCTGGCCTTCCTTGGGCTGTGGCAGCATAATTTCAGTCTCTGCCACTGTTTTCAAATGACTCTCTTCTTTTTGTGTGTGTCTCTTCTCTCTTATAAGCATGCCAGTCATATTAGATTTAGGCCTACCCCAATCCAGTAAGACCTCATCTTATCTGATAACATCTATAAGGCTCCTAATCCAGATAAGGTCACATACTGAGGGTCTGGTTAAACACAATTTTTAGCAGACACTCTTCAACTTTGTATATGTTGCATCAACCTGGAAAAGAAAGAGATTTTAAAAAAATTTGCCAGCGGCTCTGTACACTTGCCAACTTGTGTCCTTTGCTTTTGTTATTTGAACAAATGGGCTAGCAAGGGCCTGGATAATTGCTATGGAAGTTGTCAGCTGTGTGAGGTTCATTAGTTTACAAGCTTCCCTGGCTGATGCCTCTTTGGGAACCATAGTAGCCTTACCCATAGTTGGAGTTCTCAAAAATGTTTGTATCAGTAACAATAAATGATTACTGAATAGGCCCTTTTAATTCCAGCTACATAGGTGATTGCTCCATGTTTATCCTGTGATTCTCTACTGGTGGTTAAGAAAAGTCTGTAATGGTGGAATGAGACAGACATTATTGCCCTATGTACATGTATGATTGCATGAATGGTACGAATCTACATCGTGTACAACCATAGAAACGAAATGATGTACCCCATTTGTGTACAATGAATCAAAATGCAGTCTGTAAAAATAAATAAATAAATAAATAATTTTAATGCAAGAAAAAAGGTCTTTTCGATTTTCATGAGGTGGATGTGGTATGGTCTACTTCATCTCTGTGGGTCATATAATATTTGTGCTCCATGGATCATAATCCCCATAAAAATTGTTCCAGGAGAGAACAGGGTTTTGTGGTCAAATAAGACTTGGGAATTATGTATTTGCTATTCTCTTCTTAAAGATTAGCAATGCACACTGACTTTGTAAAGGTTCTGACATGTTCTATAGTAAACAGACCTATTAAACTTTAATTCAGTGTATGCCAAATTAATTTGTCTACAGATCATCCTCAATTTTTTTGAAAATGAACATCTATTACAACCCATGAAAATAGCATCTAAGCAAAAATATTTTGAGAATTATGCAAGAATGGTCAAGAATATAAATGTTGAAATCAGGTTTAAGTCCAAAACTTAAATTTGTTGACTTTTGACAAATAATTGGGCCTGTCTGAGCCTGTGTTTCCTCATCTGTGAGATGGATTATAATGCTACTTGCTTCATGGGGTTAATTGAAATAATAGAGGCAAAGTGCTTAGCACAGGTCCTGGGATGCAGTAACAACTCAATAAATGTATCTATCATCATCATTATTATTTTCATTATAATACAGCCTTATGTTCTTTTATCAGTCCTAGACATCATTTGAGGAAAAGATGATCTTGATTCTAACAAAGAAGATGAAGTTCTTAAATTTGTTGACCTTTTTAAATATCTAATCTGACAAGAAAGTTGGGATTCTTTTCTCAGCTTCCAAGTATTCTGGGAATTAACATTCTCCAAATCCAGTCTTTCTGAACCTGAGGAACTCTTTTTTTCATCCTTTCAATCAGTGGTGATTTCTTCAGACTGGTCAGAAGCCAGGTATGTTCGCCTAAAAGAAAATTAAACCCAATGTGGCAAATGAAGATCTGTATTTCAAAAGGCATTCCATAATCCCTAGCTTACCTCTGAAGGTGTAAGGTGGTGGGGGACCAGGGACACAGCGCAGAATAGGTCCAGGGGAAATGACTTGAGAATTCCTGGTTCCAGTTACACTGACATGTCCTTTTTGGCTGCATGTACTTACGGAAGATGCCACAGTCTTCTGACATCTTGGCTGAGACAGAGCACAGCTTCTACAGTGCCAATCCCCAGGAGGATGGAGAACAAGACCAAGTTCCAGAGGATGATGTGCTTGGGCTCTTGGCAGGCAGCCCAGGTGGGCTGGTTGAATAAATAGCTGCCTCTGCCAAGAGAATAAATTTACTATAACAGAGACAATTAAGGGAGGGAACTGCTACTTACCAACTGAAAAGTCTGAGTATAATATAGAAGATCACAAAGTTAAGGATCTTCATTGCTCTTATCTTCACAGACAGCAGAGCTATCATGGCTGATGGGTGGAGGCCTAAACAGACCACCTTCCCCCTAACAGCACAATGGTTCAGCAAGGCACTCTGGATACAGCCATAGCCACATGGAGAGCATAAAAGGAAGTGGGAAATCATGCAGTACAAGATTTTAATTGCCCTAAAGGCAGTAAGAAGTGGTTAAGGGTTAAGGGCTCCAACTCTGCACAGACGTGGGTTCTAATTCCAGCTCTAGATTAGTTTTCTTAATGTTTCTGTACCTCAGAATCTTTACGTAAAATGGGGTTAAAAATAGCATCAACACAGTAAAGTAAAGAGAATGAGGGAAAGTGAAAGGGAGGAATAGGGACTGAAACTGAGTAAATCATTCCGTGCATATATACCTTTGTCAAAATGAACCCAAATACTATGTATAATTATAATGCACTAATAAAAAAACCATAAAATACCATCAACAATGCAGAGTGGTTGTGAGGACTAGGTATAGTGCCTGCCATGCAGTAGGTGAGATATTTCATCTCTAGCCTAATTTTTGTCATGTAGAGCAGAGACCTGAGAGGCCTAGAAGAGTAAAGCTAGAGTCACCTGGCCCGGCATAAGGCCAGCAGCAGAGCAACAGTACATGAGCAAAACCCTAAGGGAGATTTGGAGTCAGAGTATACTAGCTGAATGAAAGGGAAATGGCCATATCTCATTTCTGTTATTTGACATCTTTGTCTTTATCTCTATCTTCACCTCTTTTATATTGGTATCTATTGAGTCCCCAATGAGATCACAAGTTCCTTAGATATAAAGATTTCTAAGCCTTACCAGCACTATTTTACAAAAACCTTCTGGCTAATCTATGGGGAAAGGATTGAAGGGAGAAATGGGGTGGGGACCTTGTTGGAGGGCTGTTGTAAGAGTCAAAGCAAAGGGTGAGGGAGATTAGATGGACTAGGAGAAGAGCAGCTCCAGATTCGATATATATTGTTGAGAAAGAATCAAAGTGTTTGGTGGTGGATTGAATGTGAGAATTAAGATGAGAAAAGAATCAAAATGACTCACAGGTTTTAGATGCCATCTAAGGTATGGGAATGATTGAAAGAGATTTGTGGGGAAACATTAAGGGTGTTTGGCATATTAATGCTGAAATGTTGTGAGACACTCAGAAGGAAATATGGGGAGGCAATTAGTTATTTGGGTCAGGAACGCAGAAGAAATATCTGGGCAGGAGACAGACACTTTGAGATTATTCATATATTAATGGATGGTTCTGAGAGACAAGGGGTTGGGTAAGATCTGCTGTGGAGAGAACAGGAAGTGGAAAGAGAGGGAGGGTCTTTCTCAGTTAATTAGTGCTGGGTTTCTCTCTGTATTTCCCTTAGGAAAGACAATGTGCAACATAGGGCCCAGTCATTTCAGAATATTTGTACAACCCCAAATTTGGTAGTTAACTCTCTCCAATTAGACTGTGAACTTCTTGCAAATCAGTAAGTTGTCTTATCCTTCTTATCCTTCTCTTCCCACAACACCTGGTCACACTAAGCAGGCTCTCATCATGTACTCAGTTGAGTTTTCAGATGGGCTAGTGAAGTTGAGGTATTGGGTTGAATTCCTTGGGCGAACTATTTAACTCATGGACCCACATAATGCTCCCTGCCTTGTCCAGTCATCTCTCAGAGATTACTGATTTGGGAGCAAGTGGGGAGAGAGCACCAAGACATGAGGTATGAGTGGAAGGACCTAGCCCATGACTAGGCAGTCAATACTGATAGCACACACTCTTCATGCTCATCAGCTACATCCTCCTTAGATGTGAGACACAGACCCGAGATCATGGATGCTACTCTCTCCAGGGTGTCATTCCTGAAAAGATAGGTGTAGTTTCCATTGCCAGTGTCACAGAAGGGGCTGCTGAGCAAACCTGATGGAGAGATGATCCCCATAGTTCCCTATATGACCAGAATTACAGGGAACAGCATCTGCAATGGAACAGAACCAGAAATTCAGTGCACAATGGTGAGAGAGTTGATGGAAACTCAGCTTTTTAAGGATGTATCCTCTGAGATTCCTGGTAAATCAAAGAAGATCCAAATCTTCCCTGTAGTGGCCAGACCAGGTCAATGTCCCTGTTTTTCTTCTCAAGTGCACAAAAAAGGGGATCTGGGACTGAGAAGCCCTCTATCCATTCCTCTGCCTCAGTTTCAATTTTAAAGAATGAAATTATCTGCTGTGCGGCTGTGAGCAGGAATGAGGTCTCTCTACCTCAGAGGAGGTCTACACTGCTTGGTACACAGAGTGCTGCCAGTGCCCTTGTCTGCACTCGTGGTGGATGGCAGCCATTGATCTCAGCCCCCTTCCCCACCAAGCCCGGCAAAGTCTCTTGGCCCTCAGAACAGAGTGATGGAGCAATTGGTTTCGACACTCTGATGAAGCCTACTTGCCATCCTGGTGGTGGGCACTTAGTAAACGTTGGTTGTATGATTGGGTGAGTAAATGCATCGTCATTTTCCTAATGCCTGAGTCAGTGACCAGTATGGGGCCTTGTGCTGCATACAAGCACTGGCAATGCTTGCTGAGTGGATGGGCAAGTGAGTGTGAGGCAGAGCCATGGGGAAGCTGGTACTCAGCCTGTGGTGCCTTACTGAATTGGGCCAAATGCTTTGTTCTCTTCAAAGCATGAGCTTTTATTCCCGACCCATCCACATCGTGTCTTTTGTAATCCTAGGGAGGGATGGGGGAGTTGAATGGAACAACTTGGGGAGCTCTTTAGGGATAATCAGTTGACATGGGATGTGAGGTCCCTGGGGAGGCTCTGGCTAGTGGCTGCAAGGGTTGGGACAGGAACCTTTGGAGCAGGACAGTTTTTGGCTATTGAACTTTTTTCAGTGCTTAAGCAGAGGAAAGAGGTATATGAACTAGAAGTATGTGAACAGTGGACAGCTAACTGTGGTAAGCAGTTTTGTACATGGGAAAGAGCACAATCCTGATCTAGGCTGCATCCCAGGCCCGCAGATCATGCATCAGCATGTTCTAGGAGTGGAGTCTGTTAGGTACCATGGAGGGCCCTTAAGGCACACAGAGATGTGACAAGAGCCTCACTCTGAAGAAATGAGCTTTGCATTTCAGTGAATCCTCCTCAAAGTGATTCCTAGCTCTAAAATCACAGCTATGTAAATTTGGGCAGTCCCTCAGCAGGATTTTCCTTTTCTTGTTTGTCAAATAGGAATGTTTGTTGTTTGTGGTGATAGTGTCGCAGGATTCTTCCTGTGGGGCTGAGTGGGAGAAGATAGTGGTATGTATAACAGGGCTCTGGGGTAAGAAGAGGAAATAAATGCATAATGGATGAACTTGCTGAGTGTTAGCCTTTTGTTCTCTGAGGGGCCGCTATGAACCTGCTTTTGATGGTACAAGCTCCAACCTTCCCTCTTGTTTGAATACGGTTCTATGATGCATCACCTATTGGCTACTAGGCAAACATGAAAGCCAAGGGAGGAGGAGCCTCTGCCTTTCCAGACAGAAACACAAATGCTGCCTCAGCAACCAGCCTACCACACCCTGGGCTTCATGACAGCAATGTCTCTGGGCTTTAAAAGGAGAGTATGAGAAATGCTAGGAAATGGTGCTTCAGAAAAGAGAGCACACAGATGAGGAAATGGATCCTTTTGGGGTGGGTCTAGGTGGGGCCTACAGTCCTGGGGGCCCCTTGGCACTCACTCCACGTCTGTGAGTACAGGGTCCCCCTCCTCTTCTCTGCAGCATTAGATCTGGCACCAGAACCTGTACAAAGACAAGGCTCTTGTAATGAAGGCAATGCTGACTTGTGGAAACAAACTTTTGATTGTGTCTCTTGTCTCTTCCTATTGAGAAGTGTTAAGCAATTCCTCATTGCCTATAGGATAAAACTCAGGCCCTGGACGTGCTACACATGGCCTTTGTGCCCTGGTCATGCTGTTGTCAGAGTTTCCCTTCTCCTCCTCTGTCAGGATTGCTCGGCTTTCAAGCTTATCAGTTCCCAGGACTTTCTTGCCTCTGGACCTTGAATATGCCCTTCATCTTTTTTCTCTCAGCAAACTCACTCAGTTCAAATGTTATCCTCTGTGCTAGAATGAAAAACTGTTCCCCTCCCCAAATACACTTGCTTCCTGAGCCCCAAACCTGTGAATTTACATTATAGGGCAAGAAGGGATTAAGTTAAAGATCTTGACAGGAGTTGCTTGTGTTGAATTATCTGGTTGGGCTCTAGATGTAATCACACATCCTTACAAGAGAGAGGCTGTGGGTGGGTGAGGGACACAGACAGACAAGCCCCTGCAAAGATGGAGGCAAAGAGGGAAGGAATGCCAAAGGCCACCTGGTGCCAGGAGAGGTCAGGAACAGATGCTCTGCTGGAGCTTCCAGAAGGAATGTGGCTCTGTGGCCACCTTGAATTTGGACTTATGGCCGCCAGGATTTTGAGGTAATAAATTTCTAATGTTTTAAGCCACCAAATTTGTGGTAATGTATTATAGCAGTCCTAAGAAACTGATTGGGTTGCCGCTTTGTAGCTTTTAGTGATCCCCTCTGGCAAAATGAATTGTTCTCATCCTGCACTTATTTCTCCTCCCTGAGCCCACAACATTCTCCCTTGCTCTGTTGGGTTCCAAGTTCTGTGGCTCAACACAGAATCTTCTAGCAGTGTGGAGCAGAAGAAAGAGCATTAGCATGATAAAGCCATAAGTCAGAAACAAGAAATTGCTACACAATAGTTGAACTTAACTTCATGAAAAAAGTCACTCAGAGATGGTTAGTAAGTGTGTTACATATATTGGGAATCGCCCTTTCTCCCTAAGGTGATCAAGATGCATCCTGGTAATGTAAATTGGTGTGTGATAGATGCTAAAGATGGCTGTTATCTATGCAGGTATGTTCCTCTCAGTAGTCTGAGGCAGGGGTGCAAACTCAGGTGACTTTTATCTATGCAGGTATGTTCCTCTCAGTAGTCTGAGGCAGGGGTGCAAACTCAGGTGACTTTATAGGCTAGGTAGGTAAAGAAGGACCATGTGTCCTGGTGTAACCCCTAAGAAGTGGTGAAGACTGTGGGGACCTGGAGGTACACAGCCTAATAAAGGCATTCTGTTCATCGTAAAGCAAAACAGACATTGTGCCAAGTGAACTCGATTAACTCTCGGCCAGTTCTTAAACTTTGTGGAGCCTTAATGAGGATTGGGTGGTAGTTACATGGCATCTAGTAAAAGGAGAAACACAATTCTAGGACTTGGCAATGTGTGTCTTCTCTGCTGGGGAGGATGTGCTGGGTTTTCCTTAGGATCATATTGTCTTTGACGGAAGCAGGTGCACCTGACCATCACAACTCTCCTGATACTAGATATAAAGATTGTTCAGCACCGGCTGGGGGCATTGCTTGGTGCTAGTAGCAAGCCAGGATCCAGAATGCAGCAATGACCTCAGGACAGGATTGACAAGGCTTCATGCCAACTGGTCATGATGCTCTACTGCTTATGAAGTTCTGGTGACTATTCTTTCTCTCTCTGACCTCATTTCCTGTTCACTCTCCCAAACCTTTCTACCCAGCTCTGGTTTCTACACTGGTTTCCTTGCTGTCTTGGAGTTATCAAACATATTGCCAACTCAGGGCCTTAAAAACACACAATTCTCTGTGTTTGAAATATTCTTCTCCAAATATCAACATGGCTCATTCTTTCACTTCATGTAAGTGGCTGCTCAAACACTGCCTTCTCAGACAGCATCTGACCACCTGTCTCTTATGTTACTCTATTTTTGTTCTTCATCGTACTCACACCTGACGTGACAATGTACAGTGGCTCATATATGGCCTTGTCTTTCCCACTAGAATGTGTGTCCTATAAGAGAAGGAATTCTGTCCATTTTATTCACTGCTAGGTCCCATTAGCTGAGAACAGTGCTAGCACATAGTAAGTGCTCAATACCAATACCTGTGGGTTGAACTCCTCAAGGGTAAGAACCTGGCTCAGCGATGTGGCACACAGCTTTGCCATGGTCTGCGTCTCAGCACCATTTCCTGCCTCTTCACATGAGCAGCTCATGCTCCATGCACACCCAGCTACAGGTTTTCCCTGAGCACATCTTGCTCTGTGATGCTGCTGTGCCTTTGAATAGCTGCTTCCTCTTCCTGAGCACCCTCCTTCCTTCTCTGCTTGGTAAATTCCTAATAATCCTACACATTCCATGTCAAATACCATCTTCTCTGGGACGCCTCTCTTGGCTTCTGAAGGTAGAGTCAGTTCTTTCCTTTTCTGGGACCCCCAGGCCTCTGCTGCATCAGAAATGCACCCCATTGGGCTAGGATTATTTGTGTGTCTGTCCATGTCCTCTGGTCTGAAGGAGCAGAGAGACCACCTCTGATAGGCTGGGCATACCTATTGCAGTCCCTCCATCCCAAATCAGACCCATACCACAGATGGCCTTAAGTTGCCTTTCCTGATGGGTTTGCTGAGTTTGCAGACAATATTGATGGAAAAGAACCATTAGTTATATATAAAAAGAAGTTGCTGCTCTGGTTCTCAATTTATGTGGGACTTGTCCCAAAGAAACCTGTCAGCAATTCTGGTTTAGCCTGTGGCTCCAGAAAAATAGCATTGGCATTGGTGAGGCTGAGACAACCACCTTGCTGATGTCACAGACTGCCATCGAGAAATAATAGAGGGAGACTTCAGGGGACTTCCCCACTGTGATGATATGCTGTTGAACATGTCTTTACACACCATGACCATGACTGATGAAGGGCTCACCCCCACTGGCTGTCCACTCAGCTGGGAGGGGCTGGGAGGTGGTGGCTCATGTGGTCCTGGTTTTTGCCTCGTCTGAAAGACAGCAGTGTCTGGAGCAACCTTCCCAAGCACCACCAGGCCCTGTCTCTCTGAGTCATGGAGATGCAACAGGGCCTCTGCTGACATGTGCTTCTCATCCATCAGATGGTGGAGAAATGGAGAGAGCGCCATGTTTGGAGTCAGACAGTCAATGGAGTCCCAGTTCTGCTCTGCAATGGCTGTGTGACCACGGCTAAATGACTTAACCTGCCTGGGCCTCATCGCCACACTCATAAGATAGAGATAATGACACCTACTGCACAAATATGGGAAGCAAATGAAATAATACATGTGTAAAGATTTAGTACATTATAAATCTTTGTGCAAATGCCCATTATTACTATTCACCACAACTGTGAATTCTGGATTTATCTCATATATATATATATATATATATATATATATATATATATTTATATATACATATATATATTTTTTATTTATATATATATTTTAGTACCAGGGATCCAACACAGGGGTGCTTAACCACTGAACAACATCCCCAGCCCATTTGTTTTTATTTTTTATTTTGAGACAGAGTTGCTTAGTTGCTCACTAAGTTGCTTAGGGACTCTCTAAGTTGCTGAGACTGGCTTTGAACTCATGATCCTCCTGCTTCAGCCTCCTGAGCCACTGGGATATAGGCGTGCACCACTGCAGCTGGTTTTAATCCCTTATGTCTTTAAAGAATGTTAAGCAGGGAACTGATGTTAAATATTGGAACTGATGCAAGATATATTGTTTTTGGAGCCTCCCTTCTGACTTTTGAACTCTTGCTTGGGCCTTCCTTACATCATGAGGGTAGCTCAACCTACTGCCCTTTCTTCCTTCATTAAGAGTTGAACTCTGTGGAGATGGATGTCACACCATGTTCGCGGCACCACGCCTCCATTTATTCCTCAACACTCTGCAGTTTCAGGCCTGGGGCCACTCTCCCAGGATTCATCCAGCCAGGACCCACTGGGCACCTAGCTGTGCACTGGAAGCTTTTCAGGTCCCAGTTTCTGTTTCCTCTGTTGCAACTGACATTGCAATTCCTCACTCCCTCTTGAAAACTTCTGCTTCCTCAGGTTTTGTTGCTTTTCTCTTTTCTGCTTTGTCTTTGACTTTCTAGTTATTTCTCAGTCTCCTTCATAGGCTTCTCTTCCTCTGTACACTTTTCAATTTTTTGTGTTCCCTGGGGTTTTGACTTGAGTTCTTTCCTCTTCTCATTCTATTCACTAGCTTCCCATATCCATTGCTGTGGGGGCTCCCATATCACTTCTCTGCCATAGTTTTCAACCTTGTCTCTCTACTGGTTTCCAGTCCCAGTCTGACCATCCTCTAATGCCTCTGATGCAACATAGAGAAAAATAGAGCCTTCTGTTCTTCCCAGAGACTGGCCCTCTGGTTCTGCCTCAGAGAGTGCTATCATCACCCTCTTAGGTGCTTCGGCCAGAATGCTGGAGCCAATCTGGACTGTTTCCTCCTCTACACCCCATTGTCTCAGGTCCTGACAACATCACCTTTAAAAACTACTCAAATACACCCTCCTCTCTTCACCTTCCTGGCCTCTGCCTTAGGGTGCTTCATTTGGGCACAAGTAAAAGCGAAGAGTTGACACTAAAGATTGAGTGAACAAGGAAAGAAGAAAAGAAAGGAAGAAAAAAGGAAGGGGAAAAAGGAAACATGAAGGAAAGAAAGAGATTGACTTGGCTTGTTGGTTTTTGTATTATCTAACTTCCTGCCCCAGTTTGGTCCAGTTTTCCTTGCTCCCACTTTGCTGCCTGAGAGAGCTGGGAGAGGTTTTCCTGGAAAACTGGAGCAAGAGCTGGACAAGTTGGCTGCTATTAGGGATGATAGAGGGACAGGAGTCTGGTCCATGACTGAGCCAGGCTGCTCTCTGTTTTCCTCTGGATCATTAATGTTCTTCTCTGGGTCCCTCTCTTTCAGTAAATAATCTGGAGGGTCTATTATTAAGACACCTGAGTATCCTCAAACTGACTGCTCTTAATAGTCACTGTATTTGTTCATTTATAAATTGAAAGAAGTTGGGTGGATGTTCTATATATTCTCCAGAAGTGGAAAGTGAGGCTTTGGAGGAGTAATTTGCTTAGTGATGGAGCTGGGAAATGCAGATCTGCCCTTCAGAAGCAGGAGGGTGGATAAGAGGCAGGAGCAGGTGCTTGAGTTGGTCTGCAGAGGAGGTGGTGGAGCTGGCAATCTGAGACAGATGCACGCTTACTGACTACAGGTCTGTACCAGGCACTTAGTATATGATCTCATTCAATGTTATCCATCTTGGGAGGTAGAGTGACTTGCCTTTCACTGAAATCAAGGGAGGCTGCACAATAGGCTACAGGCAGGCTCAGAATTTAGACAGCCTGTTAGACTTCTAAGTCGTGCTGCCTCTTAGGAAGGGCTCAGAGTTGAGGTACAGATAACCTTTACCAAAGTTTTGCTGCTCTTGATTTTCTCTTGCACAGGAAACCCCAGTGCAAGATGGTCGTTGGATGTGGCTTGCAACATTACTGTGTCTACTAGCAGGTGGATATAGAATCCAGAAGGGAGGCGGTTCCCACCTGTTTTGAGTGCTCCTTATGCCCTATTCATTCATCTATCTACTTTCGGAGCACTCAGTGCCTGGCATAAGGCTCTCACATACACAAATTATCCTTTCTTAAGTAATGGCAATATCTGGAAGAGGAGGAACCAACTGAAAACAAATTTGGAGGGGAAGGAAAACAGCCAATGCCTACCTCAGGGGCCAGCAAGCTGCAGCCCATGAACTAAATCCAGAATGTTGCCTGCTTTTATAAATAAAGTTTTTATGGCAACACAGCCACACTTATTTATTTACATAGATTTATGGCTGCTTTTTTGCCCTATAGTGGCAGAACTGAGTAGTTGAAACAAGATTGACTACATGGCTCACAAAGCTGGATATATTTACTATCATGTATTTTACAGAAAATGTTTGCCAAACCCATACTTTTACCTTAGAAACTCTTTATGAAAGCCGTGTAATTTATATTTTAAGATGCTCATGTCAATAAACCTAACAAATATCCTGATGTTTTACTCTTTATAAAGTGTATCTTCATGCAACTAACAACCATTTATTAAGCTCAGGTTTAAGCCAGGCTCTTTGCTAGATAGGCATTTAGAGGGCAAAGGTGAATGAGACTTGGACCCTATTCTTATGGTGCTCACAGCCTAAGGGTAGGGGTAGACTTATAAACAGATACATCAGCACAGCGTACCAAGGGTCAGTGTTGACTTTGCTTATGAATGGTGTGTTGTGGGTATAGAGGAGAAGCAGCTGGTTATGTTCTGGAAACCCAGGGAAGGTAGCCCTGGAATGAGATGATTGCTCTGTAACTTGAAAGGTACCCTTCAGCTGGGAGAGGTAAAGTGGATAAATTTTATTCTTAACAAGAGTCTAGCTTCAAGAAAGCCATGGGAAAAAAAAGACCAAGTCTGTGATCTTGGCTGGCTCCAGCACCTGCCCATTGGGAAAGCATAGTGGGAGGTTGGCGATGATGGCTGTGGTGACCAAGACCAAGAGCAGCCCATTAATGCACCTGGATCCCTAGCCAGAGGACATGGAGAATCCTCCCTGGAAGGGAGAGAGAAATGGCTGGCACCAAGAACTGTCCACTCCAGCCCTTGCAGAATGAAGAGAAAGGCATCAACCACATAGACCCCAGGGCAATGTGCCAAGCCCAGTTCTGCCGTTGGAAGGCAGGGTGACCTGGTGAGTCACATAACCTTTCTGAGCCTCAGTTTGCACTGAAAAGCCAAGAAAATATTGACCTCATAGACAGAAGTGGAAAAAAATGTGAAAACATCTGGCTCCAAGGAGATGTTCAAGAGAATCCTTCAAAGATTGGGGAAACTAATGTTTAGGAAATCATGGTTAATTCTGTTCTGTTTTTTTTTTTTTTTTTTTCACCCACTCCCAGAAGGATTCCCATAGTGATTATGAGTGTGGCATTGACTCACACAATCCTAGGTCCAAACCCTGGCTCTGTCACTTAACAGCTGTGTGACCTTGGCCAAGTCATCTAACTTCTTTCAATAGCACTCATCTTATAGGATTGTTGAGAGGGTGGAAATAAGTTATGTATTCAAAATGCTCTCCTGTTGGTAGCTGTAGGCATAAAGAACCAGGGAGGAGCTTCAGAAACTTGATGAGATCCTGTCTCAGAATAAAAAAACAAAAGGTCTGGTGATGTAGCTCAGTTTTAGAGCACCCCTGGATTCTGTCCCCAGTAAACAACAATAACACACACACACACACACACACACACACACACACACTGGACCTAGGTCATCTTGGTCTTATTTACTTGGGAAGTTTCCTTCCCCACTATCTGTATTGATTGAGTTGACTGGGACTAGAGATTTCGGAGAAGCCAGAATGGAAGAGTATGGAAAAAAGGTTTCACATGTTGCTTTTTTCTGTGCACTTTTTCTGTCTGCACTTGAGTCAGATTGGAGTTAGCTCAGTGTTTTATGAGCTTTTGGAGGCTTCTGGAGAAGCAGGGGTACTGTGGTTGCCCCACCCCAAGGCTAGGGCCCCAGAAGGCACCTCTGAGACCTGGGAGGAGCTCCTGTTCAAGTCAGGTTGACTTTCTTGCTAGCATCCCTTTGTGCCTGTTCTGGTTCAGATTTATGCTGAGATTTCTAACTGGCTCATGAATAGCAGCTCATTCATCGTGCAGATCCCCTGATATAGGGGCTTGGTGTCACTACTGACCTCTCCCACAGGGAAACCTGAAGTAATTTGCACAGCTATAAACCTCCTTTTGTAGACAAAACAGGAAAATGTTACACCTTAGCTTGTTGTACACACAGAAAAATCATTGTTACTTATGAACAATGGCTTTAAGCAGGATGATAATACTTGCAGTGTTATTTCAATTTGATGTTCAAGTTCAGGACTGCAACAAACTGATGTCTGACTGGAGTACCACCCCTGTCTCTTTTCTTTGGATGAAGAAGTTTGAAACTGCTGAGATAGTTCCACATTATGATATCTAACCATTGTGACAAGGAAAATTTAAGGGGGGAAAACATTTTTTGATGGGCAACAACACATACCACTACTGCTACTTGCATCAGCACAAGGTAGATATTATTTATTATTTCCACAAGGAAGCAGCCTTACATATGCGCACTAAGATTTCAGGGTCTGCCAGCAGATAAATGAAGGCATGGGTGTTTAAATGTGGGTATGCACATTTTCACTTGTAGTTGCTCTCTTTAGCAATGATGGTCAGGTACTGGAAGTGCTGAGATCCAGAGATGTGGAAACTTGTAGCCTGAGAAAGGGGATTTCTCTCCATTTCTGGGGTTGTACCTGTAGGGCAGTTGCAAAGCCAACAGCCTATTGTTCCTTGACATCTGGATGTCACGGTTATTCCTGCCATGAATAGTTGCGTTCACATTCCAAGAGAACTGTAGATATTCATAAGAGGAAAGGGAGTGTGGGGGAAATGGGGACCACAATTGTAAAAGGGGACAGTGCAGTACCCAAGGTTGGCACTTTTAATAGAAGTATGAGTAGACTGTTGTTCTCTTGAGTCATGGTAGAGAATGCTAAAGTTGCAAAGGACTTTTGGAATTCAACCCCATTATTTAAGCAATGTAGTCTCAGAGAGTTGAGATGATCTGTTCAAGGTCACACAGCTAGATAGTTGAAAATAACAGAAAAAATTTAAATCATGTTCACAGACATTATCTCAGATGATCCCTCAATAGTCCAGTGATAGAGACATCATTAAAATATACCGATTTTATACATTTGCTGCTGAACATTCTCATAGGGAATAAGGTAGCTGTCTGAAGCCATACAGCTTGTAATGGGGCAGCTGGTCTTTGGAATCTATCAGTTCTATTACCTTTCAGGCTCAAAGTGTTTAACAGATGGAGCAATCCCAAGCACAGACTTTATTTCATATGATCTACCCCTTGTTCCACATGTGTTCAGACTTGTACATGTCAGACACACTCCCTACGTTTGGATTTGGACAACATGGTTCCCGCACAGAGGTTTTTAGACCGGTTGTGTAGCACAAGGTCATGGAGACTTGCTTTCCACACTAACTCTGCCCTTCTTTAAGCAGAAGCACACAGACTTGCTGTTAACTGGTTAGCAGGGGCTGGAGGTGGAGGCACACTGGACAGTCCCTCTTGGGCACAGCACTCCAGCACAGACAGCCTGAAGCAGTGGAATGGTCCTATGGTGGGCTTGCAGTCCTAGAGAACATTGCAGCTCAGATGTCTCTGATTCTGGGTGATTCTGGGCAGGCTCTGTTTCCTTCAGAAGGCAGGAGATGAACACTTGATAGACATTCAACAACTGTAAGTTCCAAGGTAACCCTTCACAGGGCCACGTAAGCATCTAACCACAGCAGTTTGCTTTCTGAAGTTCCCTAAGTGAGGAAGTCATTTGTTCTATAGATCTGAAGGTGGAGGCCTTTCTAGACCACTCAGAGGTTCCTCAGTGCAATGGTATGCTTGAACTTTGAGGCACAGAGCTCCCCTCTTTCTTTCTGGCTCTGGCCTCTCTCCTGCTTCCCTTAGTCTGGGCAAACTGGCTCAAATCCCCTCAGCAGGAGTCAGCATTCCCTCCTCTGGCAGGTGTCCCCAGAGAAGGGGGGCCACTCACCCAGCCACAAAGTTGCATCTACTGTACTGGTTCCTCTCTTCATCACTCCTGATAACCTCTGAAAAGTTTTCCTGCTGGTGTGTTTCCACTGAGCTTTGGGAGAGGGTTGTGAGGGATGTGGCTGCTTGGAACTAGCAGCAAGGCAGGCCCACCAGCAGTGCACCAATGCGTGTATGAAAGGCCCAGGTTAATGAATGGGGAGGCTGAAGTGTCCTTCATTCTCTCATATTGTACAGCTCTGCTACTCAAGGCTCTGGGACTGCTGAGTCCCACGTCACAGCTCTGCATTAGGGCCTCTCAGCTGGACTTTGTTTTTCTAGCTGGCCTTGGTCTCTTTGTCAGTCAGGGAAGGGAGATAGATGGTCCAAAGTCCTCCCTCCTGCTTCTCACCCACACTTCTGGGTCCTGACGCTGTAATGTGAGAAGAGATAGATGAGAAGCAGCCACAGGGCACTTGCCAGGAATCCTGTCACCCATTGCTCAGTGGCTCTGCTCCCTGCTCTACCTCTGGTTGTGAAAGAATGCCTCTTCTGCCTTTGGTCTTGCTGCAGTCCTTTTCTGTTTAACAGAGCTCATTTCCCTTTAATAATCCACCAAGTTTAATTTTTCCTACATGGTGATGACCAGTATGTTGCTAAAACCTTTTGAGAAAATGGAACCATGTGGTTCTGTAATGAGATACTGGCTCCAGAAGCCTAATTGTATCATACTTTGTAACTTGTGTTGGTTTTGAAGTGCTTTTCTGTGCAAAAGGTGAACATTATAAATCACTTCTTTACTTTTCATATTGTGACAAGTATCAGTTTTACATGGCTCATAAGCAACAGTTAGTGGTTACTCTATTTTTCCTTCTTTCTTTTTCCTTAAGACTCTCTCACTTTTTTTTTTTAACTGGGGATTGGACCCAAGGTTGCTTTACCACTGAGTCACCTCCTCAGCCCTTTCTTATTTTTTGAAATAGGGTCCCACTGAGGTTGGCCTTGAACTTATGATCCTGCTCTCTCAGCCTCCCAAGTCACTGGGATTACAGGTGTGTGCTGTAATCTGCCATGCCTGGCAGAGACTCCTCACTTTTTGACCATCACCCCCCAACCTCCTCCAAGGGTCCCCTGCTCAGTCAACAGTTCCATTTAGTTTGTTCAATGATGAGGTTTGAGACCAGTGGTAGCAAGTGGGAGTGGGCAGTGATGGTGACAAGGGCAAGGTGAACTTGAAGTCTTTGGCCTCTGTGGTTGTGATTGCTATTACTGACTACACCTGCATGCGGTATCTGGGAATGGTTTTACCAACATGATCTCTGAATCTTTTTTCAATCTTACTAGAGACTTTTCCTCTGTCAGTGACCTTTGTCAAACTCTGACCATTTGCTTGGTAAATCACAAGCACCTGCTAATGCAAAGGTGTTGTGATAGGTGCTCTGTGTTATTTTACTCCTCCTGGTTGCAGTTTGTCTATGTGATAGAAACAACCACTCTATTTACCTATTAGTAACAATTACTTTTAAGAGGTTATTAGTTATTTGGTCCCCCAAGCCCTTGACAGATCTAAATAGTCCTTGATGGGGAGGCATGAACCCCTCCGTTGGGCTGTGCTCCCCTTCTGTTTGAGGGTTCTGGCCCTGTCTTCCTGCAGCTTCTCCTTCCCTGCTTTTGAAGAAGCCACAGAACCAGTTGTCAATATGGGACCTTTTTTCATCTTGGTACATTAGAGTGTGAACATTGCCCCCACATCAAGTTGCTGGCCCTTTGAATGAGGCTTGTATTTGGTGGCTTTGAACCTGATGCCCACAACTAAGATCCTGTGATTTGTTCTTTGGTGACTGATGTGCCAAATATCTCTTTGTACTATTTGATGGCTCCCCTCAAGAACTCATGGTTTATAAGGATCAAAAACAATAGAAATCTCCTCCAAAGGGCAGCATTAACATCATTCCCCAAGAGCCAACAAAGAGAGATGGAGACATTTTTTTCTCCATTCGTGAAAACATGGACAGAGGTAACAGGACAAAATTTCAAATAGGTCATTTAAGTAGGTGTTATACATATACATATATATATAGATATATACACACACATATATATGTGTATAACAATTTACATTTTTAATCAAGTTTTCTGATTTATAGGAAGAAATTTCAAGTATATTTGATATGGCAATCTGTAAGTGTGTATTTTTTCTAGCTCTTATAATGAATAGATGGAATATATGGAACTTTAACCCAAGTGTGTATTTTTTTTTCACCCACATTGGAGTATTACACAAGCACATATTCACTTGTTCTCATGTTTATATATGTTGGCATGCAAAACACAAGGTACACCCACAAATATTCAACTTGTTAAAACATCATGGGGGGCAATGTGCTTGTCAGGTTTACCCCTCTCTGACTTCAGTGATCCAGGTCCTTTTTGTCTAGATACTGATCTCAGTATCTTCAGGATGTTAGAGAGGTAACAGAGTTAGCTGATAGAATTATCAGACAAACACCAACATATGCATAGCTATACCTGAGTTCTATATAGAGTTCTCTTATATTTCCAGTTCCACCTTTCTCAAGAAGTGGAACAAATGCAGTCAGGGAAATGGCTTCACTGGGGTCCAGTCTGTTTTTCTTCTTCCAGGCCCTCTTGATACTCTGTTAAGGTTAATTGGTGGCCTATACAGCGAGAGCAATAAAGAGGCAAGCACACAGGATGGCAAAGAGCAAGAAGTGGCTCTCATGGGAAAGCCAGTCCAGTTTGTTTTCTATTCCAGGGTCATATCAAGTTACCTAGGTTACATAGTACAGTTAGCTTTGCGCATGTGCAGATCACATAACTTGCTTGCTTCTCAGAGTCCACTAGTACCAAAGGTTATTATAATAAGATAATGTCTCCAGGCCTTAGGGACAGAGGAGTTGCAGAGCATCTCTAAGTCATTCAAACAGAGTGCCTTTTGCCCTGAGGAGTTTGCTCAACTGGAAGGACTTTTGCTCCTCTGTACATTGACTAACCTGAAATTCCTATAATACTCTTCTACATTTTCCATGCTATGCATGTTTTACATGCCAAATGACATATCTTTGAATAGTAACAGCCTTACTCTGCCAATTACTAACTGTATGTTTTTGGAAAAAAAGTTACTACACTTCTCTGAGCAGCAATTTTCTTATCTCTCAAATGGGAATCATAATAATGTCAGGATTACCTCATAACTCATAGGACTGTGGTGAGGATTAAGGCTTCCCTTCCTGATACACATAAACTGTATTTATCAATGGAAAGGTGCTAGTCACAAAGCATGGTGTACAGATGAAATGCTCAATAAACGCTACTACCCACTTGTATCATGCTTGGTAGTGCTGACAACTAAGTCCTTAATAGTGCTTTCTGAGGAATTGTTTACAATCACCTTTGTCCAGAGCATCAACAAGGGGGCCAGCTTTCCCCAGTGTGCCTGGCATGCTGCTGTAGCCTGACCATGGCTCTATTCCGGAAGGTAGCTCTTTAGTCAGAGTGATTGGCATCAATGATAGCATTCACTGCTGTTGTGGGAGGGATGGCCAGAGAAGAAACTTCCTGGTTAAGGTTCAAACTGGAAATGGTTACTGCACCACCTAGAGCCATGAATATCAGGACAACTCCCAAGAACCATACCTGCTTCCTCCTTACTTGAGACAACTTAGAGGGCATTCCTATGCCTTCTTTATAGGGTCAATTTTGGGTAGTGGCATTTATGTTGAGCATGGACTTTGCACCTGGATTGGTGATTTTGCACCTCAGGTTGGCCACTTAATTGTTATGATCAGGATTTGTTAGCTTCTCTGGGCCTCAGTTTTCTCATCTGTAAAGTGGGGATGATAATATATACTTTACAGGGTTATTGTGAGGATTAAATGAGATTATGTATGTGAAGTACTCAAAACCATGCCTGACACGAACACTATATGATAATAAGATTAAATGTGAAGAATAAACTCCCCAAGGAGTGATGTTTTATACTTCTAGAATTCAGTGAGCATCCCCTGCTAGAGCACTGAGAAGGAATAGTGAATATATGCAAGTGATATATTCATTACCTGGACTTTTAAATTCCTTTCCCACCACCCTTGCAGGAAGGTGCAGCCATGGGATTAAATTCTGGCCTGCAGGACACAGGTTGATGTGATCGATGTGTGCTCCCTCCAGACCAGACCCATTGCACCTCCTTATAGGTGATTCTTCACCCTCTTTTTTCTCTTGTTTGCTGGTTGGATGCTGCCATCCAGGAGAACCTCGAGAAGTTCTCAGCTCTATCCCTGATCCTACCTTTTAACCAGATCACTCTAGTTCATGAGCCTTTCCAAGGTATGTGGCTGGATCATGACATTCACACTGGTGCCTCCTCTGCAGGTGTTTAGAGTACAGTTCTTCCCCTGTGGACTGACTCCCACATTTCTATTTGCTTTCCATCTTCCCCAAATATATTTATATCATTGTAATCTGTGATCTCATCTCCTCTCCTTTTATCTTTTAAACTTATTTCTGGGAAGCAGCTGAGACAAACATGTATACAGTTCTTCATGTTTAAACAGCAGTCCTGTTGGATCATTTTCAAAACCAGTACTGGAGATCCAATACTTCAGAAATAGCAACTTTGCTTTTATTAGTTACTCTTAGATTTTTAAACAATAATAAAGTGGCGGGTGATTTTATTTTTATGTAATTATCACACAGAAAATATTATTACATTGGAATTGTGACATTATATTTAATATCCTTTTTAGAAAGATTTTCTAAGGAAATGGTTTGGAGCCTACCACATTTATCAGATGCTTTTTAATTTTTTTCCCATTTTTGCAATTCTGTATCCAAATTGCATAGCCTGTTTTGGCAGAAGAGCGGAGATTATAAGACCAAGACCCACAGCTACAAGATGCAAAATTAGTTTTTCACCAATTCCACAGGGTGAAGTCAAATTTACCTTTTCTCAAACTGGTAAGGAATTTGGAACAGAGACAGCATTTTCATTCAAGAAAGGAAATCTTGCTTCTTTTCCAATGATCAGCAATAAGTGTGCCAACACAACCAAGGTTTCTAGAAGAAATTCAACCCAATTCCATTGCTATTTCCTTACTGAATGCTTCCAATTCAAGTGTCTGAAAGTGGACATGATGATAATAACCTGAAAGTTGCTCATCTGCAACTTCCAGGGAGAATAACCTTTTTCACTGCTATGATATGATATCACTTCATCCTGGGTCAATAACCAATCACGTCCTCCAGAAGCAAACCAGATTGCATGGCCAATGTTGTCATACAAAACTGTATCCAAAGGCTGAACTAAGTGACATATTTGAGTTCTTCTTAGTTTTTGCAATTCTAGAGAAATGATAATTTCAATGAAACTTCAAATAAGAAAAGTATTAACAGCTTGTAGTTCCTTTGGTTCTGCTTTTCCTATGATTCTATGGTACATTATCATTGGGATTTTCAGCAATAGCTGCAGCAACAATCTTAGAGAATTCTTCAGAAGGTTTCCACAGTGATTTTTCTGTTCTTTCTTTTTTTTTAATTAAAGCTAGTTGTTAAGGCCTTATCTTTATTCATGAAAACTACATTAAGAAGGTTGATTGTTTCATATAAAGGAACATGATGATCAGTAAGGGTTGCAATCACCATGGAATTGAGGCTTCCAGAAAACAGGATTGCAACATTTATTTTCCAAATTTTTGAAACCTCACTTGGTGCCAGGTTTTTGTTTCCAGGTAAATATTAGACACTCTCTTGACTGCAAGACATCAATGAACTACTGAACTACATTTTTCATGTGTCCACCTCTAAGAAAGACCTGAAGTATCTCTTTTGTAAATGGTATGCTGGAAAAACTTCTGCAGTGTTTCCAATGGAGCTGGTGGTAACGTCATATCTAAAGGAACAAGTTTGGTTTCATTTGCTCCTTCTACCATGAATGTTGGTAAGTTGCTGAAACTGGAGTCAGGTTATTAACATTCTTCAGTGACGTTCTCCTTAGAAACACATTTCCAAAGATGCAATTTTAAAATTACATATGTAGAAGTGAATTTGAGGTCAATTCTAAAAATTCTAGATGCTGGAACTTCTTGCCACTGATTTGCATGAGGAGTTTTGGGTGCCCACTGAAGAGAAGTATAAATTCTTGCCCAAAGTGCTAAAATGCCAAAGCAAGTTATGCTGACCAAAATAAAAAAATTCCTACCAAACCATGAGTAATGACTGGATGCTTAATAATACCCAAAAAGACCAAGGACCTTAAACTTCTGAGAAGAGTGATAAAATATCAGATTCATCTTTATAAGAAGAAAGATAATTAAACATAATTTGAGTATCATTCTCTTTGACTTCAGCCTTTATTCCACTGAAGACTTCTCCATTCCATAGGAACACATTACCTCTCTCATCTGCCTCAGGCTGGGCAGTTTAAACACCTTTCAAGTGAAGGACATGACAAGAAAACATTAGTAGTTAACATTTTATTTTTGGGGGGGCTGAGTACCAGGGATTGAACTCAGGGGCACTTGACCACTGAGTCACATCTCCAGCCCTATTTTGTATTTTATTTAGAAACGGAGTCTCACTGAGTTGCTTAGTGCCTTGCTTTTTGCTGAGGCTGGCTTTGAACTTGTGATCCTCCTGCCTCAGCCTCCCAAGCTGCTGGGATGATAGCCGTGCAACACTGCACCTGGTTAACATTGTATTTTAACAACTGTTTACCACAGGTGGGTCTTGATTGCTTAAGATTATATAATAAATCTTCTTTGATATCTTTGCTGAAATGCTCAACAGAAAATCTTACAGCACAACAGATACCACACATCGTTACATGAAATCAAGGTACTATTTCTTGAATTTGGTCTTAATTTTCTATGCCTTGGTATTCTTTTCTCAGTTCATCCAAGATATGTTACTGCTAAGATCCTCCTTGTGTGCCATCGGGTTGTAGGTGGAGACAGAGACGGAGCTGTCCTTCAGGTGCCCAGGGGCACCTCCAGGTGGTGCAACATGCTCAGGCTGCACAGCGCGGATGGAGCCCCAGCAGACTGCAGTACTGGATGCCGCGTGTTTGCACTCCCGTGACTCCTCCATCTCCCTTCCCATGAACCACTATTTTAGATTTTTAAGCACAAACTATAATGTACGATTCTTCTGCCTTTAATAAACTGGATAATTAAATAGGAAATTAAGAATTTATACAATGACAGGAACTTCCTCTCTCATTTTGCCCCGTGAACAACTGTCATGTTTGTTTTGTCCTTGACTGTGACTCAAGGGTGTGTAGAGGGAACTGAAGATCGGGTGCAACCACTGAACTAAATGAACCATAGGTTCTCACACCTCTGGTAGATATGTCCAATGTTCTGTAATTTTTGTGCTCTTCTGGAAAAAGAATGAAAGTCTTATCACCTCAGTGTCTCTAATGAAGTTACTGAAACAGTGTTCATGTGTGTTTTTAAAACTTATTTTTGCTACCACCATTTGACCCAGAAATTCCACTCCTCTGTTTATATCCAGAGGATTCAAAATCAGCATACTACTGTGACGCAGTCACATCAATGTTTGTAGCAGCTCAATTCACAATACTAAAACTATGGAGCCAACCTAGGTGCCTTTCAACAGATGAATGGATAAAGAAATTGTGGTACATATACAAAATGGAGTATTACTTAGCTATTAAAAAGAATGACTTTAAGACATTTGTGGGTGGATGGATGTACCCAGAGAATACCATGCTAAGTGAAATAAGCCAATCCCCTCCAAACAAAGGTTGAATGTTTTCTCTGATATTTGGAAGCTAACACACAATTAGGGGTGGGGGAGAATAGAAGTTCAGTAGACTAGACAAAGGGGAATGAAGGGAAGGGAGGGAGATAGGAAAAGTAAAGACACTGGAATAAACTAACATTACTTTCCTATGTTCATATATGAATACACCACTGTGAACCTCACCATCATGTACATCCACAGAAGTTAATAAAAAAAATCAACTATGGGTAAATGGCAGAAAGATCAATAGAGGAAAGGGAGAAGGGGGAGGGGAAAGAGAAGGGGAAGGAGAGGTAGTTGGGTCTGAATTAGAATAAGATATATTTCATGCTTATATAATTATGTCTAAATGGATTCTACTGTTATTTATAACTAAAAGAACCCATAAAAAAAGGTATGGTGAAAATAAGAAAGGCATTAGCATTAGTGAAATGTGTTCTGATTTGTCATTTAGATGGGCAAACTAACCCTTTACCCTCTCATCCTCAATTTTATCATCTGTAAAATGGAAGTGATCATAGTTGTCTTGATGATTGCTATAACAATAAATGATACAATTGTTATGTTGCCTGATGCATAGTCTTTACTTGAGAAACAGCAGTTTCTATTAAAAAATTAGTTTTGCTAATCCCAGTGGCTCAGGAAGCTGAAGCAGGAGGATCACAAGTTCAAAGTCAGCCTCAGCAACTTGGTGAAGCCCTGAGCAACTTAGTGAGACCCTGTCTCAAAATAAAAAATAAAGACAGCTAGGGACGTGGCTTAGTGGTTGAATCCTTGGTACCAAACGGCAACAACAATAACAACAATAATAATAATATTTTTGCTTTTTCAAAGTTAGTCAAGACAAATTTGGAGTGAACTTGACCTTTTCAAACTCCAGTACTCCCGAGTAAAAGTTCTGTTCACGTCCTGAAAGGAGGTAGATCACACTTGATTTCTGGGTGTTCATGAGGAACTCCTTCCTCACACACGTGACCATTAGAGGGAGCCTAGGTCTTAGAGAACGTAGAATCCTGGGAACCCTGGGAAGGTCAGGAGAATTATATGACAAGAGCAGGAGAGCAGAGATTTTAAATTTTACAAATACAAAAATATTATGCCTGAGAAACTACATTTCTATTTCCTGAGGGCTCATGGACAAATCCATTACCCTACAAGGGTTCTTAATGAAGCAATTAGTCAAGTTTACATCATTTGCTTTTGACTGTAATATAAGTATATATGATGATTTTGATAACATTAATTATAACTAATAATAATCATAACTAATAATAATTATAACTAATAATAATATACTAATAATAATTTTTTAGTAATCATATCAATCATCTATTTCTAGGAGAGCAGAGAGAAATGTGTAACAAGGCTATGCAGAGTTGACAAGAGGACACCCTGACCCCTCCTGTTAGATCTGTGGGAAGGTGGTAGCTGGGCTCCAGCACTCGGCAGGGGCTCTGCATGGAATGGGAAGTCTAAAGCTTTTTAGGATATGGACCTAGCACACAGAAAGCACTGCAATGTGCCTCCTATTGTTCTTCCAGAAAAAAGGGGACTAGGGGCCCATCTCTTTTGAGGTGTGGAGAAGCTAGGTTGTAGTGATGACATGAATTAATCCTTGTGGTTTCTTTTAATCTGGCCCAGATTTCTAGCTGGAGGCAGGTCAGGGAGTGTTCCTCCTTGGTTCTCAAGCTGAGTCACAGCTCTGGCCCTCTGTCTCCTGCTTCCTCCATGGGCACCAAAGAGGTCCTCCTTGGGAAATCCAAGGCTACATGGACTTATACTCTTTAGGGTCAACTAGTTGCTCTACTGTTTCACAGCTGGCTTGGCTGGAATTCCATCTGGATCCATCTGTTGACTTGCACTTAGGCCCTTTATCAGAGGCTGGTGTCCCTTGTCATATTCAAGATGTAACTTTATGGTGATAGAAGCAGTTCATGTGCAAAAATGTAAATATATTTAATAAAGAATAGTAAAAAAATCCTGAAAAATTGAAAGATGGGCAGGAGATTTTTGGAGCAATAGGCACACTCTAGGTGCCATTCTTAAGGGTAGAGAAGGCAGGAGAAAGAAAAGTTGGAAAAAGACCCATTCAAGCCCTGGTTCACTTTACTTTCCCCTAAAATCTCTTTTCACTCACTACTCTGTGTCTACCTTCCAGTGCACATTGGTTTTAATAGCGTTCAGTGTGTGTATTTCTTGCACATGCTAGGTGAGTGCTCTCCAAGAGGAGCTATCTCTTCAGCTTCAGTGTGTGTATTTCTAATGAGTGTAAGCAAATTATAAGCTACTGACAAATGACACGAATTCTATTGTTCCTTGAATTATCCCTAGCATTGAGCATGGAACTAAACATTGACAGGGGGCTTTATAAAAACTGTCTGATCTATTAATGACTATGTAAGACTCTGCCCACAGTGATGATGCCTTTCTTTCTCATTCCTGCTACCCTTACCCATTTGACTTACTCCCCTCTCCCATGACTCTTCCCCTGGCCCTACATCACTCAGCTAAGAGAGGGAAAAGATGATGCTCATAATTAAGTCCACTCATAAGTGTCTTCAGAAAGAATCGTCTTCATGACTTACAAAACAAACAATGTTAAATCTGCCAGAATCCATGCTTCCTCTCCCAGTCTCCACCGCTCCGGGAGCAGAGGCTTACTGTGCGGACATGGCCAAGTCCACGAACCACACCGCGCACAACCAATCCTCAAAATGGCACAGAAATGGCATCAAGAAACCCGGACACAAAGATATGAAGCTCTTAAGGGGATAGACCCCAAGTTCCTGAGAAATATGCGTTTTTCTAAGAAGCGCAACAAGAAGGGCCTGAAAATGATGCAAGCAAACAATGCCAAGACCATGAGTGCACTAGCCGAGGTTATCAAGGCCCTCATAAAGCCCACTGAGGTTAAGCCCAAGGTGCCAAAGGGTGCCAGCTGCAAGCTTGGTCACCTTGCCTTCCTTGCCCACCCCAAGCTCGGGAAGCGTGCTTGTGCCCACATGACCAGAGGTCGTATGCTCTGCCCCCTAAAGGCTGATGCCCAAGCCCATTCCCAAGCCAAGACCCAGGCTGCAACTCCAGCTGCAGTATCAGCTCTGGCTCTGGTTCCTACTCTCAAAGGTGCCCAGGACCCTGTGAAGACTCCTGGTAAAAGCCTGTCTGCAGGTGTGAGGACAGGAGAACTGGTGTGACCCCTGAGCCCCATCTGAAGAGGACTGGTGTCCTCCTGTGCTGTTTGTACAAATAAATGCAGAGACAGGGAAGAAAACAAACACCACCTCCCCAAACAAACAAACAAAAAATCTCCCCTACAAGAGTCCCAAGGCCCCATAATAGTTATCCCTTCAATTCTGAGCGATAGAACCAACCTAGCTGGCTGGTTATGAGAACCCTTTGTCTCAGTCTTCCCATATTTATAATGGGGTTAATGGCACCTGTCTCCTACCTTCCCCACAGGAACATGGTGAAATAATGTTGTAACATGCTTTGCAGTCTTCAGATGAAAGCTACCATATAAACACCAACTATTATTAAAGGTTCTTAACCTATAGAAGATCATGGAAAATTCATGCTTGTGGTGTTCACAGCACAGCAAGATGGATAAAAAGACCCAGGTTGTGCCCAAGGACTCCCTGGCACTAGGGCCTAGGAGCAGCTCATGAGAATTAGGATATGTACATCGAACAAGGGCCTAAAGGAAATTTGGCAATGGGCCCAGAGGAAACTTTAGTATCTTTTAAGACATTTAAAACAAATTTGTAAAATAACTTACCCTGTTAATAAGTCAGTGGTATAGAACTCTTTCAACGAGAGACTGTAGTTTCTTATGTCTTCCTATCTTGACTCCTGTCCTTTTACCCATGGAAGCTGCTTTTTGTATTTTTAAATTGTTTCTTTTGATTTTAATTCTCATATCTCTAAATAAAATGTTTATACTTTTGTTTTTTTGATTGATCAATTTTAGATATTAGTTGTTCATTTTTGCATTGATCGATTCCCTCAACGATTTGATTTAATGACACTGCTTTTTCATGTATCAATTTATTTCAAAATGTTGTATCATAAACCTACCATTCTATTTCTTCTTCAACAATAGATATTATTTTTTGACCATCCACCTTGTCAAATGGGACCTTGGGCATCTCTACCCTTGCTTCCGGCTCTCCTTCCTGCATCCCACCTCCTGACTTCTATCATTTGAACTTTTACACTGCCAACATTGATAGTGTTTTTACATTCTGTTCTGACATCTTAATTGTATTCTGCTTTGTTTCTAGGGTTATTCTAAGAGCCAAAGATCATTTTAACTGTTTAGCACAGAGTCCAATTTTATACTATGATTATGTTTTCTCTCTTGCAGGGCTTTGGCGATTTCCTATCACCTCATATTCCTTTTTTATTGTGGCATTGTTTTATTTTCATTTGTTCTTTTTATATGTACATAACAGTAGAGTGTATTTTTGACATATTATACAAACATGGAGTGTAACTTCCCAATCCTGATGTGGAGTTGCACTGGTGCACTATTTTTATTACATCCTTAACTTCTATTTGAAGACTTGGTCCACACAGGTATTCTGTTAAATGTCCTTCCCTGACCCACTGCTCCCTGGATGCTGCACAGCTTTCATTCTGGAACTTCCTCACTGCTTCACAATCTTAGAGCTTGCATCTTCCTTGTTCTTGGTTTTCTCCTTCATTTTGCTGGGGCTTCAAAAAGAAAAAAGTGAGTTTTGAACACTTTGAAATGTTTTCATTCTGTGTTCAACTTACATGGTAGTTTGGGTAGAGAATTCATAATTGAAAATATTTCTCCCCCTATACTGATGAATGTATTATTCCACTGTCTTTTACCATCTAGTGTTGCTGATGAGAAGTCTGGTGAGAGTATGATTCTGATCCTTTGTAGGTGATCAATTTTTCTTTTTCCACTTTAAAATATTTTAGGTCTTTTCATCTTCTTATTATTTGAAACTTCACAACCATGTGTCCAGGAAGGGTCTGTTTTATTGTGCTGCAGGCTTGGTAGGCCCTACCAGTTTAGAAATGCCTATCTTTGATCTCTGACAAATTCTTTCATTTAAGTTCTTTGATAATTTTCTTCCCTTTGTGTTTCTGAACTCTCCTTTTAAATCTTACTGGGCTGAATTGTGTCCTTACAAAATTCATTTTTTGAATGAATTTCCAATATCCCAGAATGGATGGTATCTGGGAAAAGGGTCTTGAAAGTGGTTAATAAGTTAAAATCAGGCTCTTAAGGTGGGACATAATCCAATCTGATTGATGTCCTTACAAGAAGAGGAAATTCGAGAGCTGGGGATATAGCTCAGTTGGCAAAGTGCTTGCCTTGCAAGCACAGGGCCTTGGGTTCGATGTCCAGCATCTTGCAAAAAAAAAAAAAAAAAAAAAAAAGAGGAAATTCGAACACATAGAAATACCATAAGAAGGTGGTCCTTGTTCAGCCAAGGAGAGTGGCCTCAGGAGAAGCCAAATCTACTAACACCTTGACTTTGGATTTCCAGAACTCTAAGAAAATACATTTATATTGCCTAAGCCACCCAGTCTGTGTTATTTTGTTATGACAATCCTAAAAAATTAATACACTAGTCAAGTTCCAGTGTTAAATATACTAATAAGCAAACTCAAATTGATTCCTTTTAATAATGAGAACTTATTAGCCCACAGAACTAATAAGTCAAGGTTGGAAGGGCCAGCTTTGGCCATGGTTAATTTTAGGGAGCCAAGCAACAATTACTGGGTTGATCTTTCTTTTGTTTTCTTTTTGTCATTATTCATAGGCTATAGGATGGGGTCATGTGCTCCTATGTTTAAGTCCCAGTGAAAATGAATCCCCACTTCTTTTTCTACAGCTTCATTAAAAAAAAGTCTCCTTGGGCTGGGGATATAGCTCAGTCGGTAGAGCACTTGCCTCACAAGCCCAAGGCCCTGGGTTCAAACCCCCAGCACCGCAAAAAAAAAATCTCCTTTTTTTCTTTTTTCTTTGTTTTCATTGTTCTCATTTGAATCACATGTTCTCAGTCAATCCTGAGACAGGAAATGCATTCTGATGATATGGTTTTATACCATATACTCCCATTTTGAACTAGGAGGTAGAGTCAACACCATTCAAACTGCATGGAGTGAGAAAGAATGAGGAATGATTGTTTCATAAGTGAATAAATACCAGAGAGCAAATAACATCAAAGTTTATAAATGCTAGGTTAAAATTTGAGTTTTGATTTTAAATGCACATGGTAATAGGAGCATATTTTCATTAAATTAAAATAAATCTAGGAGTTTAATAGTGGGAGAATGTTGCTAGACATTAAATTAAATTAATTAAATTAGCATTTAGTGATCATCTACTGTTTAGTTGAAATGTAAGTGAGAATGAGGACAAAGCGTAATTCAAAAAAATCTTCAGAGTGTGTGTGAGGTCAGATTGTTGCAGTTTCCATGTGTGACCAAATGGATCATCATACAGCACTTGCCCATGACCGCTGCCTTTGTAACAGGGGAGGGAGGTAAGGCTCAACTTTTACTATTATTATTACTGCTGGGGATTGAACCCAGTGCTTCATACACGTGCTTTACTACTGAGGCCTCAACTTATCAATCAATACTCCAAGTCTCCATGACAGAAAACTGGGAAGATAAATAGTACTTCAATGAGTTTATTCTCCTGAGTTATCATATCCTTAAATTTTTGTTTCATTCTAATCCCTCTGTTAACCAGCAGGCATGCCCATGTACCTTTCTTTGGTTAGTGGCCTTCAAACTGATGTCAGGGTAGAGAAAGCGGGACACTTTCTTGCTAGGAAACCTCCTAAGACTTAAGATTCTAATAACCTTTGTAACAAGAACTCCATTTCTTGGCTTGGTTACAGGTTCTATTACTGACTCACTGGATGATCTTTGGTCTGCAATACCGTAGCTCATTGCCTCAGTTTCCCCATTTGGAAACAAGTTCCAACAAGACCTGTTTCTTTTCCTCTGTGATGTTGTGATGTGTAATTAGAGTTTTACTTTTCTTCCTCTCCTAAATTTGCTTCTTCATACAAGCTGTTCTCACCGTTGACTGATCTTAGTTGGAAGGAAGGTGGTAATGACAATAATTAATAATAATAATAATCTATCAAGTAGTTTATACTTATTGAGTGCTTTCTGCATGTCAAGAACTCTGTTAAGTGATCATTTTTAAAACTTGCAACAACATTTTGTGGTAAGTGGTCTCATTATATTATCTTCATTTAACATATTGGGAAACTGAGGCATAGAGAGGCTTATTTGAGTCTGTGATGCTCTGATCTTAACTACTGTACGTTGTTACCTTCCTGAATGGCTTAAGTCAAAGGACTCATGAACCACCACCCTGCTCCTAATCAGCAGTGCCCAACTTTAGTTACCAGAAAACCAGAACTACTTGAGGGATTTGGAAAGAAGCTTTGTGGTCATGGGACCCAACATCAATTCACAGGAGAAGAAATTGAGGGAAAGAGGTTGAGTGACTTACTCAAGTTTATGCATATAGAACATCCCTTCAACAATTATTTCAAAACGCCTTTTGAAGTCAATAGAACACATACATTAATTGTTAAGTAGCAAAGTGTTCTGCTTCTCTAATATGGGTTTTCAGTGACAAATAGAAATATTGCAAGTATTTCTTTTTGATACAGATTCTTTCCATTTCAAGAGTAGCAGCCTGCTTTTCATCTCAGTATCTATCATCCTGCTCTTAATCAAAACTTGGCTAGTGTGCACATGGGCTCGTCATTGCTCTTCTGGAGTATATGCCGATGATGTCATCTGATACCAGCAGTGCCATCTGAATTACGTCATGATCTCCTCTGCTTTCTTTTTAAATGTCATGTTGTTTTTCTGAACTTTTGGACTAGTTTTATAAACTGTTGGAAATATTTGATTGATTATTTTTGCTATGAGGAGCACAAATTTGAACCACACCTCTATAGATTTTTTTCTCTTCTTCAGTAATTAATAAATTTCTTTAAAACCAAGGTCACTGCATTTTGAACGCAGAGCAAGAGCATGGAAAGCCTTTGTATTTGAAAAGTTTCAAATAGTGTACCAGGTACTGGAGTTGGGTGCATTGTCCTGCCCGGAGGTTGACTTCTCAGATAGCAATGGTGGGATTTCATATGGGTTACTTCCTCTTCCAATTCTTGTGGAAAATCATCACATTCAGAGACTCACCTATGACTCATAGTCTGTATTTGTACAAGCATCCTTTTCATCATTTAAATTCATGATTTTATTTGAATAATAACTTTTGATATTATTTTAATCATGACTTTTATACTTCAGTGAACCATATATGAGGTATTTTTAAAAAGATAATAACTTTTTTTATATTTTATTATTTTATTGTAAACAAATGGGATACATGTTGTTTCTCTGTTTGTACATGGCGTAAAGGCATACCATTTGTGTAATCATAAATTTATATAGGGTAATGTTGTTTGATTCATTCTGTTATTTTTTTCCCTTCCCCCCCACCCTTCCCACCCCTCTTTTCCCTCTATACAGTCCTTCCTTCCTCCATTCATGCCCCCCTCCCTAACCCTAACTCTAACACTAACACTAACCCCTCCCACCCCCCATTATGTGTCATCATCCACTTATTAGCGATATCATTCGTCCTTTGTTTTTTTTTTTTTTCTTTTTTTTTATTATAAAATTGTAAACAAATGGGATACATGTTGTTTCTCTGTCTGTACATGGCGTAAAGGCATACCATTTGTGTAATCATAAATCTACATAGGGTAATGTTGTTTGATTCATTCTGCCATTTTTTCCCTTCCCCCCCTCCCCTCCCACCCTTCCCCTCCATCTATACAGTCCTTCCTTCCTCCATTCCTGCCCCCCTCCCTAAACCCAACTCCAACCCCAACACTAACCCTTCCCACCCCCCATTATGTGTCCTCATCCACTTATTAGCGATATCATTCTTCCTTTGGTTTTTTGAGATTGGCTTATCTCACTTAGCATGATATTCTCCAGTTTCATCCATTTGCCTGCAAATGCCATAATTTTATCATGCTTTATGGCTGAGTAATATTCCATTGTATATATATACCACATTTTCTTTATCCATTCATCAATTGAAGGACATCTAGGTTGGTTCCACAATCTGGCTATTGTGAACTGAGCAGCTATGAACATTGATGTGGCTGTATCTCTGTAATATGCTGATTTTAAGTCCTTTGGGTATAGGCCAAGGAGTGGGATAGCTGGGTCAAATGGTGGTTCCATTCCAAGTTTTCTAAGGAATCTCCACACTGCTTTCCAGAGTGGCTGCACTAATTTGCAGCCCCACCAGCAATGTAAGAGTGTACCTTTCTCCCCACATCCTCGCCAACACCTGTTGTTGGTTGTATTCTTGATAATTGCCATTCTAATTGGGGTGAGATGGAATCTTAGGGTGGTTTTGATTTGCATTTCTCTTATTACTAGAGATGTTGAACATTTTTCCATATGTTTGTTGATTGCTTGTAGATCTTCTTCTGTGAAGTGTCTATTCATTTCCTTAGCCCATTTGTCAATTGGATTATTTACATTCTTGGTGTAGAGTTTTTTGAGTTCTTTATAGATTCTGGAGATTAGCGCTCTATCTGAAGTATGATTGGCAAAGATTTTCTCCCACTCTGTAGGCTCTTTCTTTGCATTGCTGATAGTTTCCTTTGCTGAGAGAAAGCTTTTTAGTTTGAATCTATCCCAGTTATTAATTCTTGCTTTTATTTCTTGTGCTATGGGAGTCCTGTTGAGGAAGTCTGGTCCTAAGCCGACATGTTGAAGCTCTGGACCTACTTTTTCTTCTATAAGATGCAAGGTCTCTGGTCTGATTCCGAGATCCTTAATCCATTTTGAGTTTAGTTTCGTGCATGGTGAGAGATATGGGTTTAGTTTCATTCTGTTGCATATGGATTTCCAATTCTCCCAGCACCATTTGTTGAAGAGGCTATCTTTTCTCCATTGCATATTTTTGGCCCCTTTGTCTAGTATGAGAAAATTGCATTTATTTGGGTTTGTGTCCGTGTCCTCTATTCTGTACCATTGATCCACCTTTCTATTTTGGTACCAATACCATGCCGTTTTTGTTACTATTGCTTTGTAGTAGAGTTGAAGATCTGGTATTGCGATACCCCCTGCTTCACTCTTTCTGCCAAGGATTGCTTTAGCTATTCTGGGTTTTTTATTCTTCCAGATGCATTTCATAATTGCTTGCTCTATTTCTGTAAGGTACATCATTGGGATTTTAATTGGAATTGCATTGACTCTGTATAGCACTTTAGTTAGTATGGCCATTTTGACAATATTAATTCTTCCTATCCAAGAACATGGGAGATCTTTCCATCTTCTAAGGTTTTCTTGAATTTCTTTCTTTAGTGTTCTGTAGTTCTCATTGTAGAGGTCTTTCACCTCTTTTGTGAGATTGATTCCCAAATACTTTATTTTTTTCGAAGCTATTGTGAATGGGGTAGTTTTCCTAATTTCTCTTTCTGAAGATTCATCGCTTATATATAAAAATGCCTTCGATTTATGTGCATTGATCTTATATCCCGCTACTTTACTGAATTCACTTATGAGATCTAAAAGTTTTCTGGTGGAATTTCCTGGTTCCTCTAAGTATACCATCATATCATCAGCAAATAGGGATAGTTTGAGTTCTTCTTTTCCTATTTGTATCCCTTTAATTTCTTTGGTCTGTCTAATTGCTCTGGCTAGAGTTTCAAGGACGATATTGAATAGAAGTGGTGAAAGAGGGCATCCCTGCCTTGTTCCAGTTTTTAGAGGGAATGCTTTCAGTTTTTCACCATTTAGAATGATATTAGCAATGGGTTTAGCGTAGATGGCCTTTACAATGTTAAGGAATATTCCCACTATCCCTATTTTTTCTAGTGTTTTGAGCATGAAGGGGTGCTGTATTTTATCAAATGCTTTTTCTGCATCTATCGAAATAATCATGTGATTCTTGACTTTAAGTCTATTGATATGGTGAATGACATTTATTGATTTTCTGATGTTGAACCAACCTTGCATCCCTGGGATGAAACCCACTTGATCATGGTGCACTATCTTTTTAATATGTTTTTGTATGCGATTTGCTAAAATTTTGTTTAGAATTTTTGCGTCGATGTTCATTAAGGATATTGGTCTGAAATTTTCTTTCCTCGATGTGTCTCTGTCTGGTTTAGGAATCAGGGTAATATTGGCTTCATAGAATGAGTTTGGGAGAGTTCCCTCCTCTTCTATTTTCTGGAATACTTTGAGAAGTATTGGAATGAGTTCTTCTTTAAAAGTTTTGTAGAACTCGGCTGAGAACCCATCTGGTCCTGGACTTTTCTTTGTTGGTAGGCTTTTGATGACTTCTTCTATTTCATTACTTGAAATTGGTCTATTTAAATTGTGTATGTCCTCCTCGTTCAGTTTAGGCAATTCATATGTCTCTAGAAACCTGTTGATGTCTTCGAAATTTTCTATTTTGTTGGAGTATAGGTTTTCAAAATAGCTTCTAATTATGTTTTGTATTTCACTCGTGTCTGTTGTGATATTTCCTTGTTCATTCCGAATTTTAGTGATTTGGGTTTTCTCTCGTCTTCTCTTTGTTAGTGTGGCTAAAGGTTTATCAATTTTGTTTATTTTTTCGAAGAACTAACTATTTATTTTGTCAATTTTTTGTATTGTTTCTTTCGTTTCAATTTCGTTGATTTCAGCTCTCAGTTTAACTATTTCCTGTCTTCTACTACTTTTGGTGTTGGTCTGTTCTTCTTTTTCTAGGGCTTTGAGTTGTAGTGTTAGGTCATTTATTTTTTGAGTTTTACTTCTTTTATTAAATGCGCTCCATGAAATAAATCTTCCTCTAAGTACCGCTTTCATAGTGTCCCAGAGATTTTGATATGTTGTTTCTTTGTTCTCATTTACCTCTAAGAATTTTTTAATTTCCTTCCTAATATCTTCTGTTATCCATTCATCATATAGTAGCATATTGTTTAATCTCCAGGTGTTGGAGTAGTTTCTGTTTTTTACTCTTTCATTAATTTGTAACTTCAATCCATTATGATCTGATAGAATACAAGGTAGTGTCTCTATCTTCTTGTATTTGCTGACATTAGCTTTGTGGCATAATATATGGTCTATTTTAGAGAAGGATCCATGTGCTGCTGAGAAGAAAGTGTATTCGCTCTTGGTTGGATGGTATATTCTATAAATGTCTGTTAAGTCTAAATTATTGATTGTGTTATTGAGATCTATGGTTTCTTTGTTCAATTTTTGTTTGGAAGATCTGTCCAGTGGTGAAAGAGGCGTGTTAAAATCACCTAGTATTATTGTGTTATGGTCTATTTGGTTTCTAAAATTGAGAAGGATTTGTTTAACATACATGGATGAGCCACTGTTTGGGGCATAGATGTTTATGATTGTTATATCTTGCTGATTTATGCTTCCCTTAAGCAGTATGAAATGTCCTTCTTTATCCCTTCTAACTAACATTGGCTTGAAGTCCACATTATCTGAAATGAGGATGGATACTCCAGCTTTTCTGCTGAGTCCATGTGCATGGTATGTTTTTCCCCATCCTTTCACCTTTAGTCTATGGGTGTCTCTTTCTATGAGGTGAGTCTCTTGCAGGCAACATATTGTTGGATCTTTCTTTTTAATCCAATCTGCCAGTCTATGTCTTTTGATTGATGAATTCAGGCCATTAACATTCAGGGTTATTATTGAGATATGATTTGTATTCCCAGTCATTTGGTTCATATTTAAAATTTTTGACACATCTTGGTTCCTCCTTTATTTGACAGTTCCTTTAGATAATTCCTCCCTTTGCTGATTTGCTTCTTTGTTTTTTATCTCTTCCTCATGAAATATTTTGCTGAGAATGTTCTGTAATGCTGGCTTTCTTTTTGTAAATTCTTTTAGCTTTTGTTTATCGTGGAATGATCTTATTTCATCGTCAAATTTGAAGGTAAGTTTTGCTGGGTATAAGATTCTTGGTTGGCATCCATTTTCTTTCAGAGCTTGAAAAATGTTGTTCCAGGCCCTTCTAGCTTTTAGGGTCTGGATTGAAAAATCTGCTGATATCCGTATTGGCTTCCCCCTGAATGTAATTTGGTTCTTTTCTCTCACAGCCTTTAAAATTCTGTCTTTATTTTGTATGTTAGGTATTTTCATTATAATGTGCCTTGGTGTGGGTCTGTTGTAATTTTGTGTATTTGGAGTCCTATAAGCCTCTTGGACTTGATTTTCCATTTCATTCTTCAGATTTGGGAAATTTTCTGATATTATTTCTTCAAATAGATTGTTCATTCCTTTGGTTTGTTTCTCTAAGCCTTCCTCAATCCCAATAATTCTCAAATTTGGCCTTTTCATGATATCCCATAGTTCTTGGAGATTCTGTTCATGATTTCTCACCATCTTCTCTGTTTGTTCAACTTTGTTTTCGAGGTTAAATATTTTGTCTTCAATATCTGAAGTTCTGTCTTCCAGCTGTTCTATCCTATTGGTTATGCTTTCTATGGAGTTCTTAATTTGGTTTATTGTTTCCTTCATTTCAAGGATTTCTGTTTGGTTTTTTTTCAATATCTCTAACTCTTTATTGAAATGATCTTTTGCTTCCTGAATTTGCTCTGTTAACTGTCGATTGGTGCGATCGTTCAATGCCTGCATTTGCTCTTTCATCTCATCGTTTGCTTCCCTAATCATTTTAATTATGTACATTCTGAACTCCCTTTCTGTCATTTCTTCTGCCATGCTGTCGTTGGATTTTATTGCTGTAACATCTAGATTTGTTTGGGGCATTTTCTTCCCTTGTTTTCTCATATTGTTCAGGGATCAGTGGGTCATTAAGATATTGCAGATTTCCTCTATCAACTTATAATGTCCCTGAAGATTGCTAGTATATCCCCTCTTATCCTTCAGTAGCCTGAAGTCTTGGAGGAGGTTGATAATGCAGAGCTCCACGAAGAAGCTGCCTCTCTAGGTGTGGTAACCCTCAGGTGGCGTATATTCCCTGCTAGTGGGCAGAGGTGCCTCCACTTGTTGACCAATGGTCATCCAATGGGGAAGTAGACTGTGGGCTGAGGCAAGGCCTGTTTGTGCCTATGTCTCTGGCTTTACCGTCCCTGTGGGAAAACCTCCCCCAGCCGGGAAGAGTCACTCGGTGGGGACGTCTCGCTAGTCAGTTGTCCTCCTAGAGGTTCCCCTCAATCTACAACTACCACCTGGGCTGGGCTGTCTTCTTCTGCAACGATCCCAGGGGCCCGGACCTACGTCCTGGGCCTGGGAGCCTCACCCTTCGCAGGCGAGTCTCCTTAGGCTGCCTCTCCCAGAGAATCTGCCCGCCGCCCTGGAAACTTCGCTCCGCCCCTAGGCGTGTCTCTGTGCGGCTCTTCCAGCAAGAAGCCACCTAGCTCCTGGGACCCTGCTCTGCACCAATCGCCTGGCTATGCAGCCCCTCCCCTGAGCCACCACCTGGAGCCCCGTACAATAGCTCCGAGACACAGAGACCCGCCACACACCTCCTCCTCCGGACAGCCGCCCGGTTTCCAATGCAGTCACTAGGAATCCAAACAACTCACTTCGGGTCTCCTCCTCCCGCCAACCGCCCGTAGCCCTAGGCAGTCACTCCAAGTCCAAGTGACCCGCCCTGTTCCTCCTCCTCCTACTTGGGGTAGCCCCCCAGGTGTTCAGGAACGGTGGCTCCGAGACCAGGTGACTCACCACGCTCCTCCTCCAGGCAGGCCACCGGTGTTCAGGAGCGGTTGCTTTTAGTCCAATCAGCTCACCACTCGCCTCCTCCTCTGGCAACCGCCTGTGGTTCTGATGCAGTCACTCCCAGGCTAAGTGTCCCACCGCTCTCCTCCTCCAGGCAGGCCACCAGTGTTCTGGAGCAGCTGCTCCGAGTTCAAACAGCTCGTCACGCAGCTCCTCCTTTGGCAACCGCCCGCAGCTCTGATGCAGTCACTCCCAGGTCAAGCAACACGCCGCGCTCCTTCTCCTCCTCCGGGCAACCTCCCGGCACTCAGGAGCGCTCGCTCTGGGTTCAAACAGTTTACCACGCAGCTCCTCTTCTGGCAACCGCCTGTGGTTCTGATGCAGTCACTCCCAGACCAAGCATCCCGCCGCGCTCCTCCTCTTCCTCCGGGCAGTCCCCCGGCACTCAGGAGCGCACACTCTGAGTTCAAACAGCTCACCACGCAGCTCCTCCTCTGGCAACCGCCCGTGGCTCTGATGCAGTCACTCCTAGACCCAAGCGACCCGCCGGGCCTCTCCTCCTCCTCCGGGCAACCCCCCGGTGTTCAGAAGCGGTCACTCTGGGTCCAAACAGCTCGCCACACAGCTCCTCCCCAGGCAGCCACCCGGAGCCCCAGCGGCTGCTCGAGTCCAAGCGCTGTGCTGAGCCGCCTGCTCTACGATGATCCCAGTTGTCCGTGTTTACCGCTCCAGCGGGGGGAGGGGCGTCTCGCCGAGCAACTCCACTTCACAAATTCCCTGCGTTCCGGGGCTACCACCCCATCCGGGACGCCTCCCCAACAGGAGAGACTCACCCGGCAGCTTTGAGTTGGTCTCAAGTCTCTCACTATCTCCTCTTTTGAATCTTGCGTCCTGGAGCAGCGTGAAATCCAGCCGCCCTCTAGTCCGCCATCTTGGCCCGCCCGTCCTTTGTTTTTTTGAGATTGACTTATCTCACTTAGCATGATATTCTCCAGTTTCATCCATTTGCCTGCAAATGCCATAATTTTATCATGCTTTATGGCTGAGTAATATTCCATTGTATATATATACCACAGTTTCTTTATCCATTCATCAATGGAAGGACATCTAGGTTGGTTCCACAATCTGGCTATTGTGAACTGAGCAGCTATGAAAATTGATGTGGCTGTATCTCTGTAGTATGCTAATTTTAAGTCCTTTGGGTATAGGCCAAGGATAATAACTTTTTTATTGTGGAAACTATAATGTAAAATTTACTATTTGACCACCTTTCAGTGTACAGTTCAGTCATGTCAAGTTAATTGACATTGTTCTGAAACTGATCTCAGAACCTTTTAGTTTTGCAAACATAAAATTCTATATCTATTAAATAACAACTTTCCTTTCCTCCCTAACCAGGAACCCTGGTAACCCCTATTTTACCTTCTGCCTCTACGGATTTGATGACACTGGAGACCTCAATAAGTGGAATCATACAGCATTTGTCTTTCATATTTGAGGTCTTGATCCAATTTTAAAATCATGGATGTGGTTCCTTAATTAAAGTAAGCTAATTAGGCAAATATGAACTGTAGCATGCAAATTATGTTCAGTACTTCATCTGTGACAACCATTTTCTGTTGAACTAATTAAATCCTGGTTAGAACAGGTCAATAGTTCTTGTAGAGTATGAACAACCTTGAAAAAATCTTTTACTGGAAATGTTATGAGATTTCTATGACAATAATTATCAATCCTTCATTCACCAAACTGCAAAATAATAACAATAAACAAATAAATAAAATCCATTGCTTTTCCCTCCAAAAGACCAAACCATGTTCAGTCAACTTGACAGCATGCTGGCTGACACCTGTGGCTGGTAGGACCCAATTTAAGACATGGAATGAAGGGGTTTGTTCTGGGAAGTTCTAATTGTCTTCTAGGAATTCAACCATAGATTCTTATATCCCAAATATCCTGGGGTTTTTCACAATGTCATTTTAATTTGTCTCAGAGGTAAGTTTTATTCCTGGGCTTAAATCTCTGTCTAATACAGAGGTGCAGGTGGAAGATTCAAGTGTAAACTTCATAATGAAAATTGAAATTTCAGAAAACTGATACTTATCATCGTGAGTTTCAGAACATTCCAAAAATTAAAAGACTCTTCCAATGATATTAGTCAGGTTAACAAATGTGTTCAAGCTAGATCAGTAGATATGAATAGTTAAATAATAACGGCTTTGGATTCTACACTGAAGTTAACCTTTAAGAAATTATCCCTTCCCCAGTTTTGATTAGTGTCAAAGAATATCCAAAATTCTCCAAAGAGATTAAAATACTGATTGCCAATGGCTGGGGGAAATAGCAGCAGGGAAATGCTATTCAACAGATTTAATTTTAGTTATGCAAGATGAATAAGTTCTAGAGTTCTGCTCTCCAAATTATGCCTATAGTTCGTAACACCGAATTGTGCACCTGAAAATTTAAGAGGGTACATCTCAAATTAAGTATTCTTACTCTAATACAAAAGTGACTTAAAAGAAGAAAATAAAAATTTTACAAGAGTGCAATTATCTACTAGGCAATTGGAACACTTCATGACATATTTTCTTCATTTTTTTTCAAATAAAAACACATAGTTGATGAGGTGGTGCACACTGTAATCCCAGCTGCTTAGACTGAGACAAGTGGATCACATGCTTGAGACCAGCCTTGGCAACATAGTAAGATCGTAACTCAAAAAATATACAAAATAAATTAAAAAGGCCAAGGGTATATCTTGGTAGAGTACCCTGGGTTCAATCCCCTGTATAAGAAAAAAAAAAAAAAGTATGCCACAATGAACTGTTTTTATGTACAGCACTTCTGATAGCAAATGTGGGGGTGTTTGTCCCATACCAAGAACCAGTTTTCCAACTTTTGGACACCAACTGGGTGTCCTACAACTCGATTCAGTTTTGATATTAACTGCCCAGAGTTAGTGCCAGACTCTGCAAGTTTAATGACTTAGTCCCACAAGACAGCCCTCACTTCAGATTCTAGTCACAAGTATTGGGTGGCCATGTTATCAGAGTTCAAATTGGTTATAATTCAGGGGTTCCCATGGTCCCCTCCTCAAGTTTGACAATTGTTCAGCATGACTCACAAAACTCAGGAAAGCATTGTGATTACTGTTAATGGTTCATTATAGATACAGTATGTTTGTTTTATTTATTTTTATGTGGTGCTGAGGATTGAACCAGTGCTTCACACGTTCTAGGCCAGCACTCTACCACAGAGATACATCCCCAGCCCCAATGGTTCATTATAAAAGATACAACTCATACATATGGAAAAGGACAAGGACCGGGTGAATGCGCAGAGCTTCCATGTCCTCTCTGGACATACCACCTCCCAGCACCTTGATGTGTCCACTCATCTGGAAGTTCTCCATATTCCTTTGAGGGGTTTTTATGGAGATTTCATTATGACCATAACCAGTTGTGACTGGTGATTAACTCAATCTCAGTCCCTTTCCAGTGTGGGACTAGAAACTTCAACCCTCTAACTATGCTTTGGTCTTCCTTATAACCAGCTTCCATCCTGAAGCTACCCAGGGCTACAGTTAACAGTCATGTCATTGACATACAAAAAGACACTCATCGCTCTGGAGATTCCAAGGGTCTTAGGAGCTGTGGGCTAGGAACTTGGGACAAAGACCAAATATATATTTTCTATTGTATTATACAAAACAAATGGAATACAGAAGCAGATATGAAAATCCACCCATTATCTATCACATCAAACATTAAAGAGCCTTTTTACAAATATGAAATACTACACTTCCCATTATTTTTTTGTTTGGCAATTGTGGTTATTTTCCTTAAACATATGCTATTATATTAGATGTATGAATTTATCATTTTTATTTTAAATGGATTTTAAATGTCTCAGTTTTATTTTTAATAGAATAATAGTGAAAGATTAAAACCACATAAACAAAAACTCTTTAAGGTCATCAGTACTTTTTAAGAGTGTAAAGGGGTCTTGAGACCAAATTGTTGGACATCCCTGCTTTCAGGGATGGTTCTTGCATTTAGGGAGTGGGTTTCTTATTGTTTCAGGGGGATGCCCAAGGTCTTAACTAGATACTATTGAGGTCACCACGAGCATCCTATTTACTCCAAACTCTTTGACTTCCCATCTCTCTGTCCCTTTCTCAGACCACTCTCTGGTAAGCCTTGTGTAGTCTTGCTCTGCATTCATCCCCTTCAAAGCATAACTATATGAGTAGGATTCAGAATAGTCCTGTCTTCATTGAACTTCTATGCACTAGAATTTGTTTTGTGGTGGGGCTTCAGAATTAGTTCCAGGAGATGTCCTGGTTGCTCAGAAAACTTTTCTGGTGCTAAGTTGCCTGATATCAGGAAATAACCCAGGAACACAGGTACTTGAGGCTTGGTGTCTTTGTTCATGAGGCTTCCTTGCCCTCAAGAGTCCTTTATTTCTCTTATTAATATGCTTATCAAACTTCATGTGATAAGGGTTAGTTCTGTTCATTTTTGAAATGCTCCACTAGACTGTGAGCTCCAGGAGGGTAGGGTCACATCAGTTTCCCTCCTGGTTTTACCCTCTGTCATTAGCACAGAACCTGTCATGTTGTTAGGACTTTTTAACCTGAATGACTAAATGAAAAAAAGGGATATGTGTGTATTAGAGGTTGAGAGAAATGTTTTCGGACTGAAATTTGTAAGGAAACTTGTTCTAAAACTATATTAGCTCAGCACATCCATTAAAAAGCAAATGAACACAGAAATCCCAATGGTGAAGACTAGAGATTTTGATGGTCTCTAGTGCGGGGTTGGTTTTGCCATGGAGAAATGCTAAGTCATCTTTTAGATAGAATGCTGACAACCCTGCCTATATAAGTGGCTTCTTTAGAACCAAGGGACCTGTATTGTAAAATGCTTTGTGTAAATGAAGCCTTTGATGAAGGTGTGTCCTTTCCGCAAATGACATGAAAGATGACATGCCAGATGTAGTCTCACACCACATGAAAAACATCTGTAGGGAAAAGTACCAATATATGAACAACCTATTCTCTGTCTCTATGTCTCTTTCATGAGGGTTTATTATATTATTGTCTGCTTATTCACAAGCATTTATGAAGCACAGCAGAGGTGTTGTTGGGGGAATATAAAACACTCAGCAGGCTCAGCCTGTATTCTGTGGGAGCTGGCTGTACAGTGGGCACCCAAGTCCTGGGCACGGGGCAGCTTACAGAGAAGGACTCTATAGTCAGACACACGGATAAGGGCAGCAGTCTATGGCAGGGACTGCAGGCTCAAGTAATTTGTGATCTGAGGGAAGGGAGGCAGGGCTGATATTACTATGGAAATATTTCTGGAAGAACTGGATGTGGATGTGTAATTTGAAGAGGTAGATGCTGTGACTAGAGAAAAGAAATGATGGCATTCAAGGAAAGGAATAAAAATTTAAAAGCACTAAAGTGGAACTGGCAAACATTTGTTTGGCTAGAATGTGGGCGGGATATGGTAGAAAACAGATAAGAGATGGCTGAGGTGTGGGGTTGTTGGGAGGGAGGGATGCATGGACCAAGATAGGGTTGGGGAGTCCTGATGACACACTGGGAAGGTTAGATTGGATACGGCAAGTGCCTGGGAGGTACTAAGTGGAAAACTGCTGTATGAAAAGTAGAGTTTAAGAAGGGACATTAGAAGGGATAGAGAAAAACTTGGAGTCACTGGAGTTAAAGACCAACTTGGAAGTTGTAGTCACTTAGGGCAGTGCTTCCTATTAAGAGAAACAGAGTGCAAGCCCACATATTGAAAAAGTAAAAAAGAAAAGCTGTGAAATTAATTTAAATAATGTGTTATTATATCCCAATTTTATACTGATATATACAAATATGATAAACATTCAAGTCATATGCAAATTATTAATAAAATATTGAATAGATTTTATCTACTAAGTCTTTAATTCCAGGGTGTCATTACACTTATGGAACATTTTAATTTGAATATTAAATTTTCACTAGAAATGCATGATCTCTGCTTTGATTTTATAAAATTTACAGTTGAAGAAATATATTCACGTACTCAAGGTATTCCAAACATGCTTAAATGTTTCACAATAACTGAATTGAATACTAGTTATTAATGTCAGTTATTAAGTTATATTAATTAAAATTTTAAAATTCAGTTCCTCCACTATACTAGCCATATTTTAAGTGTTCCACAGCTTATGGTAACCCACAGCTACCACGTTGGACCACTCAGGTTTAGAATCTTGTCCTGTCACTGTAGCCGGGAATAAGAGCATGAGTGGAGGAATTTTTCAATTAGAATCGTGCTTATCTTGATACATTAAAGAGCAGAGGGAGCAAGTTCTTTCTTAGTACAGCGAGAGAAAGAGAAAGAATAGAGGAGAATAAAGATTTTTATGTCTAAAAAGATTACTTTGTAAGTTCCCTGAGACAAGGGGAAGTTTCTGCTCCTTTTTAAAAATTTTAATCCTTACTCAGCACAGTGCCTGAAACATGGTGTTTATAGTTAGATACTAACTGATCTGAGGTGTCAATAGATTCTATTATTGGAGCATCTTGTTTTGTTTGGGGAGATTTGTTTCCTTGTTTTTTCATTTTGTTTGTGTGTCTACCCACCTAGCAATGTGGATCTGAGGCAGTATAGTTTCTATCCTGTAGAATTATAGTGTCCCTGAAGGCTTCCATTACATTGCTGTTAAGGGGGAGACAAATAATAACAGTCACCAATGCAAACAATATACAGCCTTCAAACAAATGGCTCCTATTAAGATGTCTACAGTTTGTTGCAATAAACAAAAATGGTGTGTTCAGTTATTGCCTGTAATAAAAACAGTAAGTTTGCAAAAGGGTTTATAATTTCAAATGGTGGACAAAGAGAGAACAGAAGTGGTGTAGGATGTGAAGTTTCTGAGGGAGGAAGAGAGAAGATAGAAGTAAAAAAACTTAAAGGAATAGTGAAAGAGAGAATAATAGAGGTTGGCTATTAGTAGGAGAAAAGAGAGAAATTGAATTAAGGGAAAGAGATAAGTGAGAGAAATATATATAGTAAAAATTTTTAAAAATTAAAAATAGTAAAAAGTAAAAATAAAAGAAGAAAACTGAAATATACTATTCAGACATCCAGTCCTCAATAAAATGGTGTCTGAAAAATAATTGGTTTCAAAAATGAAACCAATAATGTGAGTTAATAAAGAAAAAGAAAAGAGAAAAAAGATCTGGATGAAAAATTAAACAATTGTTTCCATTGGAGTTCCAAAGTTTCTCAGCTTCCCTTCTCAGCAGTTAGTTGAGGTTGTCTGGTGTATGATCCTTGCTCCACTCTCAGGATGGGAGTGCTAGGGTGAGAGGTTTAATACTGGAGGCAGAACTCCTGAAAGTGGGGCTTAGGCATAGGTAAGGCCTGTCTCATTGCTGAATGCCAATTTGTCTGAAGATTTTAAGTCAGTGCACATTCAGGTCTCAGCCATTGATGGTCCATGATGGAAGACTGAACCCCAGGAATCTCCTTCTACTCTAGTGGTACAGGAGCCAGTTCTTAGCCCACCACATCACCTGTGGACCCCACAATTCCTAGTTTCTGATTTAGCCTCCAAACTCAATCTCTCCTGCCACTGCCTTTTTGAATTCCTGGTCAAGGCTTCTTTCCCAGCTGCTTTTCTCCCCGTCATCCCTGAAAGCAGCTGAATTCGAAGGGCAGGGGGAAGCCAGGTGGGTTTCCATGACCACTGTGCTCCTTTGTAAACCTCTGTCCAGGCTTGATTGTCTCCTGGTCACTAGGCATACTCTCTGTCATGCAGCGTGGGTTTGTCTAGCTTGTTTTTTGAGTCAGATTTGGGTCTTTCAAAAATCAGCTTCGCCAGATTCCAATCCCCATGCTGCAACTGCAAATGTTCCATTCACTGTCCACTGGAGAGATGTTGGTTTCTTTCCTGTACAAGGATTGTGCAGCACAGGATATTGTTTATTTGGGCAGTGACTCTCATCTCTAAGCCCTCTGTACCCCAATATGCCTCGGTTCTCCTGAGAATGGGGTTTCTTTAATTCCCTTATTGCTTTACTGCATTCATGGAGGGACCGATCTTGGCTTGTGCCTCCAGCTGCTACTGCGACTGTGGTGGTAGGGATTTCTTCTTTATTATATTCTCTTTCCTAAGTTCCAAATCTCTTTTGAGTGTCCAGTGTTCAATTCCAGTAAAGTACCCCCTAATTCTTGTTCATTCACCCATCTTGCTGAAAAGTTGCCTGTCTGCTTTTCTTGGTTTCACACCACGGAGTCTCCAGGGAAGCAACCTCTCTATTCTGCCGTCTTCCTCGCCAGTCCAGTCTTCCTTCTATTTTTGTGAGATTCCCAGTCCCCACCATTTCACCCCCCCCTTTTTTTCCTCTCTAACTTCCACTTATGAGAGAAAACACATAATGCTTGACTGAGTATGGCTTTTGTTACTTAACGTAAAGCTTTCAAGTTCCATACATCTTCCTGTAAATGACATGATTTCATTCTTTTCTTCTGTCTGAACAACTCTCAAATACTTCAAGGCCTTTCCAGAGCACAATGGTTTAATGATACTTGTCTGCACTTACAATCTACTTCTACCTTCTAGTCATCATCAGTCTCTAATCACACAGAGAGGTGGAAATATATCTGACTTCAGACTGCTCAAGCCTCAGAGAACACAGAGCAGAGATTCAGAAAAGCAGCTGAAGGGAGGTGGGTATTTCCTCCCTTTTCTCTCTTCTGACCCTTTGTTCCCTGATACCCTGTTTCTTCCTTGTGTTGTGATTGATCTTTGCAATGAATGTAGAAGATTGCACCACAGCTTTATAAAACGGAGACATCAGATGTCATCTCATTACATCCGCAGAAAGCCTTGGTCACTGCTCTGTGAGAGGACCATGATAGGCTCAAGACCCTTCAGAATGTTCCTTTGTCTTCTCAGTGACTATGGAGTGTGAGTAGGTGACCCCCACATCACTACCAGGCCATTGCAATCACAGCTAAAGGACAACCACATCATGTAAGGTCAATCTGATCTACATGGCACTTTCCAATTAATAACTACCATTGGTCACATCCAATTAAATAACTACTGCCTGCTATTGGCACTCACTGACTGACTTTCAAAGAAATCTTCAGGGTAAATATTACACTTTTTGAGACTTTTTCTTAAGTATAGTTTTTGATTTACAGAATAATTAAACAGGTAGTACACAGAGTTCTGTGTACACATCTGTCCCACTCCCTCACCCCTAGCACAGTCTCCCTCTATTAACATCTTACATTAGTGTGATACATTTGTTTAAAATAATAAGCCAACATTAGCACATTATTATGAAAATCCATAGTTTTCATTTGGGTTCACTTTTTGTGTAGTATAGTTCTATGAGTTTTGAAAAATGCATAATGACATGTTTCTACCTTTATAGTTTCATACAGAATAGTCTCATCACCCTAAAATACCCTGCACTTAACTTATTCAAGAAATTGAAAGGATAAAAATATTCCATGACATGTGCAAATTACATGAAATTCAAATTTCAGTGTCCTCAAATAAAGTTTTATTGGGACACAGTCGGCTCCTCTCTACACATTGTCTGTGGATGATTTCACTCTATAAGAGAATTGAGCGTTGTCACCAGGACCCTCTGACCTGTCAAGTTGCAAATATTTACTCTCCAACCCTTTGCAGAAAAAGTTTGCTGACCCCCTAGTCTAGGAATTGAAAGTTCTAGTTGTCTCTTCTGAGCACTTATTGAGGGCATTTGAACATAGTAGATATTTACTATAGCTCAATTGCTATAAAATACAAGATTTCCTCTCTAAAATGTTAACATGTTAACCATTATCTGGGGATCCTAGAATTCCTTCTACCATTTTGCCAATGAATCTTTTTCACTTTTATCTTTACAAAAAGAAAAGCGAATCTCTGGCAAGAGGATGCAATTTATGTGTTCACAAATAATAAAATTGTGGAGTAAGGAATGCCCTAATTTGTTCATACATTGTCCTTTCCTCTCTAAGACATTCATTTTTGTTGGGTGCAGTGCTGGGTAGCAGAGATGAAAAAAAGCAGCTCCAGTCTTTATGGAGAACAGACAGATAAAACAACTAGAACGCAATGTGGTAAGCACTTTAAAAAGGCTCATGCACCGGGTAGTAGAATCATTGACCCACCCATCATTCTTGTACAAATATATAGTAGGTACATCTTAAATGCCAGGTATTGTACTGGGTGTTGGGAATATGATGCTGAACAAGAAAGATCTTAGAGAGCTAAGTATAGCTTGTACTTATCATAAATACAGGAGGGATTCTGGGGGTCATCTGATGCAATTTTCTACAGATGGAGTTCTTGCTATAGTACTCTTGGAAAGTGCCATTTACATTAAGGGGGTCTCTTTTTGGTGATATGAAACAAATGAATTAATTTATGTCTAATGTTGAACTATTATAAATGTTGGTTTTTATACTTTGAGTGAAACCTAAGTAGACTTTATGCATTTCAGTGCTGAAAACTGCGTGCTAGAAAACCTCAACTCATTTTTTTATGTACTTAAAAATATACTATCACTTACTCAAATACAAACTCTAGGAGTATAGGGGTTTCATCTTTTGTTGGTTGTTTTACTCACAAAATCTACTTTAGGGTTTGGCACATATATTAGGATTAATTCTTGTATTAGGGTCAATTTCTGAAATGAACACAGAAAGTTGTTTAACAGATTTATAAAACTCTAAAACCTTCTGCTCTTTTCCTATTATTTCTGTAAAGGGTCATACATAATAGGTTTATTATTTCCACTAATAAATAATAAAGTGAGTGTGTGAATGGATAATACTAGCTATCATATACTGAGCAAAGAAAATGTGTCAGGTTTTTTACATAATCTGTCTAATTTCTTGTGATGAGTGCATTTGTTAATTCCCACCTAGTGGGTGGGTCAGCTCATGTTCAAGTGACTTGCTGAGGCTAATGAACTTGACAAATAGTAAAGCTTAGGTGGAGGCTTTCTTTTTTTCTTTCTCTCTTTCTTTTTTTTTTTTTTTTTTTTTTTGTACCAGGGATTAAGCCCAGGGGTGCTTAAACACTGAGCTATGTTCCCCAGCCCCTTTTTAAATTTTATTTTGAGAGAGGGTCTCACTAAGGTGCTTAGGGCCTTACTAGGTTGCTGAGGCTGGCCATGAACTTGTGACTCTAGAGCCACTGGGATTACTGTTTGCGCCACTATGCCCAGTGGTGGAAGTTTTTTTTGCACTGCCGTGTCCAGTTGTCCTTCTTGCCTGCAATTTAACAAGAACTGCAGGTTATTTGTATGCATATTAAAGTTTGGATGCACTAGTGTAGTCCATAGAGTTAAGAGTTTGCTTAACTCTTAACTAAGCAAACTCTTAGTTCCACCTAGAAAGCTTTCTAGGTGGAACTTCTGCATGTGGGACATACTGCATTGCTTCCCTGCTTAGGGAAATCTTGCTGAGCTCCCAGTGGGTGAATACATCTTGCTTTACCTCTTAAACTAAGGAACCGGATTGCTAGAACATGCTCTTGGTATTTCTAACAGCAGAAAGAAGGAGGACGAGGGAGGAGGAGGAAATGAAAGAGAAGAGAAGGAGGAGAAAAAGGAAAAAGGGGAAGAGGAAGAGAAGGAAACAGAAAGACACACACAGAAGGAGGCAGACAAGCAAGACAAATTCGTCTAAATAAAGTGGACTCCAGGCCTGATATTTTCACACTGTCCAGGGATGGAACTTCCGGGGTAGCTCCTCGATTTTGAGAGAAACCCTTCCTGTGAAGCCAGGGTGGGTTCTAGGCTCTACGTATAGAGGTAGTATGAGTAACTAACTCTTGCTGTCAGATTTGGGTTGTGGGCAACAGGCTCATTATTAGCAATCTCTGAAACACCCAAACTCTGATTTTTTATTTATTTCTGCCTTCTCTGCTTGTATGCAAATTCCTATTTATTCTTAAGCTCAGTTCAAATGCAAACACTCCTGTGATTCCCTGAATCCAAAGCTTACCCCAGGCCTTCAGTACACTCCAAGGTCTGAAGCTCTGTAGCTCTTCCAATGTCTGCCTCCTCTGCACCCATCACAACCCAGACTGGCCTCCTGTGTTCTTCCCTCTTTGCAGGGAGGAAAGTGCCATGTAGATCAGATTGACCTTACATGATGCGGTTTGTGTGCATCAAGGGTAAAGAAGATCCCTAAAAACTGTATCTCTCAACTTAGAGGATAGGAGTGAATGAGGCAGGTATGTCTTCCTAGTCTTATGGGCTCAAGCAAGAAGACTAGTGGGTTTATGTTTCTGAGAAAAATTCCTAGGTATTTCTAATCCATTTACCTGTTGAGAACTGCCTTAACATATTGCAGAATCAGTTTCTCTCACATTTCATTCATTTATTCATTCATTCATACAGCAAATAGAGTACAAAGTGCTGCAAATACAGAGATCATAAAACAGCCCTGACCCTGTAAGTGCTTACAGTCCTGCTTGCTTCAGCCTCAACCATTTATGAATTGTCCAACTCTTCCTGTCCTGCCTCTACCCTACTCCTACCCTGGAAGGATTCTGCAGTCTCCTCTTCTTTTTTTAAATTAATAGACTATTTATTTTAAAACAGTTTTAGAGTCATAGAAAAATTTAGCAGAAAGTACAAAGTTCCCACATATTCCCTCATTCCCCACCTGGTTTCCCCTATTTTTAACATCTTGCATTATTGTGGAACATTTGTTACAAGTGATGAATCAACATTGATATATTATAATTAACTAAAGTCTGCAAGTTTACATTAGGGTTCTCTGTGTTGTGTATTCTTTGGGTTTTGGTAAATATATAATGTAGCCACCATTAGGGTAGCATACAGAATGTTTCACTGCCCTAAAAATCTTCTGCTCACGCATCTTGCTCTTCTAGGACTCTGCCCTCCATGCAATAATAAACGTCCAAGCAATAATAAACGTCACACTCACTTGGCTTGAAATCAAGGTGGAGCATATATTTAGGTTACCTTGCCCCACCCCAGTATTGTGGCCAATATAGATACAACTAAATCATCACCAAACTTGACAAGAAATCCAAAACTGCTTACCCGCTGAAAAGATCCAAAAGATGATGGGACTGTGTCTGTAGGTTCAGAAAGTTAGAAAGAATCCAGCCCACCAACAGATCAAGTTACTTTGCTGCACAGCTGCCTCAGGGAATTTCCCAAGAAATGCCTGGGTTTTAGAAATAGCTTTTCTTTAATCTTCATGACTCATTTCTCCTGAACAAGCTGGAGCCCTTTAATGGAGCATTTTGGGGATATAATTTTAGTGGTGCTACAATGTGTCTAATGAAGTGATAATTTATGGATGCATAGGGTATATGAAGCAACAGTGGGGGCCAGTTTGGTGAGCTCCAAGGCAAAGCCAAAACGTCAACCTGATTTAGAAGTTGCCTATTTCTCAGACCCCACTTCCTGCCATTTGATGATGCTAGGGAATCTATGGCTGGGAAAGGCTTTAACAATGTATTATATTTCATTTTTTTGTCTTTAAAATCATTGTTTTAAAATCAAGAAGACAGCAGGACAGACATCAGTTGAAATTTGCAAGATTGTATCTGAATTTGCTGACAAGTTCTACCCAGGTCCAAGCTGGGAAATCCCTCCTTAGATGGGCCATGAGTTTTGGAAGGCAGCGACAAAGTCCCCTGGATGTGTCTCCTTCATATCTGCCCTGGCAGCAGGTACCCCCGCACTGCCATCGTAGAGTTCATAGTACTCATTGCACTTGTCATCTCATTTGTCCAAGGGCTCCACTGGACTTTAAGCTCCTTACATATTCACTGAGGGCTCTCCAGGTCCTACAGTGCTAGGTACAGGGTACTAGTTAGGTGAATGGATGAATGAACGGAATGATGGGGGTGACTCTTGGTCGCCACTAGTGGCGCCTCTGTTTTAAAACAGAAACCTCAATAATAGTCTCTCTTTGGCATGTGCTTGCTCCATTTGGTTACTAAGTCCTATTAATTTTAATTCTAAAATATGTCTGGAATCTCTTCATTTCTATGTCTGTACCTAGGTTGAGACTCTGAGTATCTCCTGTCAGAATTGCCAGATAAAATATAAGATGCCCAGTTATACTGAATTTGAGGAAAGCAACAAATGTCTTTTTAAATTTAAGCCTGTCCAAATACTGAGTGGAATATACTTAAACTAAAATTATTATTTGTTGTTTTCCTGAAGTTCAGATGTACTTGCATGGTTCTGCATTTCCTCCCTCCCTCCCTTCTTTCTTTTCTTCCTTCCTTCCTCCCTTCCTTCCTTTCTTCTTTCCTTCCTTCCTTTCTTTTTTTTTTTAAAGTGATTTTTTTTAATTAAGTATTTTTTTTTATTGTAAACAAATGGGATACATGTTGTTTCTCTGTTTGTACATGGCGTAAAGGCGTACCATTTGTGTAATCATAAATTTACATAGGGTAATGCTGTTTGATTCATTCTGTTATTTTTCCCCTTCCCCCCACTCCTCCCACCCCTCTTTTCCCTCTATACAGTCCTTCCTTCCTCCATTCTTGCCCCCCTCCCTAACCCTAACTCTAACCCTAACACTAACCCCTCCCACCCCCCATTATGTGTCATCATCCACCCTTCCTTTCTTTTTTCTTTTTCTAGTGCTGGAGATGTAACTCAGACCTTTGCACATGCTAAGTAGGTGCTGCACCCCTGAGCCACATACATCCCCAGCCAAAAATATTTTACTGTGGTCGATTACATAAAACATAACATTTGTTGTTTTCAACCACTTTAAAGTGTACAACTCAGTGACATTAAATTTGTTGTGCAACCATCACCACTATCCACTTCCAGAACTTTTCAATCCTCCCCAAAAGAAATTCTGTACCCATTAAAAAGTAGTATGTCTCCTCCCTCCCTGCATTTCTCAGTAATAGTAGAATATCCTCTCTAGCAGTGGTCCTTAAAGTGTGGTCACTGGCTGAACATCACTAGCAGTTTAGGTTGTAGATAATCTGGCCTCACCTAGATATACTGAATCAGAAGCTCTGGGATGGAGCTCAGCAGTCTGTTTGAATGAACTCTCAGGTGTTCCTGATGCGGCAGAAATTTGGGAACTCCTGCTCTATAGCAATTCTGATGATATATTTGCTTTCTTAGACATGCCAGGCATGACAGTTCATCATATTATTAGATTCTACATTCCATTTTCATAAAATTTTAATTGTTGAAGAGTTACTACTTATAATAACTAACCTCTTATCCATGGGGGATAATTTCCAAGACCCTTAGTGAATGGTTGGAGCAGAGAATAGTACTGAAATACACACACACACACACACACACACACACATATATATATATATAATATATATATATGTATTTCCCCTATATACTCATGATAAAGCATAATACATAAATCAGACATAGTAAAGAAATAACAATAATTAAAAAGAACAATTATAACAGCTACTGTAATAAAAGTCATGTGAAAATGGTCTCTCTCTAAATATTGTACTGTAGTTACTTTTCTTGGGATGATGTGAGATGATACAATGTCCATGTGATGAGATGAAGTTCAATGAATGACAGGCATCATGTGAGGCTACTGTTGACCTGCTTACTTGAGTATAAGCACTGTGATATTGCAACGGTCCACTTGAGAGCCAAGTGGGCTCTTCATTGACCAGCAGGCAGGTAGCTTTTGTAGTGTTGGTACACTGGACAAAGGGATGACTCATGTTCTGGGCTCTACAGAGTGGGATGGCATGAGATTTTATTGTGCTACTTGGAATGACACACAATTTACAACCTAATGAATTTGTTTATTTCTGAAAAATTTCACTTAATATTTTCAAATCATGGTTGACCACCAGAAACTGAAATTGTACATAAGGAGAATGTGTCTTAGGCCAAAATCTGTAGCCATTCCTGGTCATTGGCCTATGTCTGAATTCTGGAGCTAGACAGAATAGAATTCTACTCTAGAATTCTCCATGTATAGTTGAAGAGAAGCTTTCTTTATGAATACACATGTCTGTGTATGTGTGCACATATATGTATACATTTGAGTATTTATGTATTTATACTTGAGTATTTAAAAAATGCATAAATGGCATAATCTTGCAATATTCTTTTATCTCTCTTTTGTTTTACTCAACATTGTGTTTTCAGACTTTTCCTTATTGATATACATAGTCCATTAATTTTAACTGCTATGTATGACTAAATTGGGATTTAAATGTTCTGGAATTCTCTTTTAACTGACAAGTTTAACTTTTACCTTTATTTATTTTTATTATCGATTGTATATGAATTTCTACTATCTTGTTTTGCACCTTCTATTTTCTGTGGGAGTTTCTTTTTTTGCTCCTTTCCTTCCTCTTCTTAGATTAATCAAACTTTGTTTCTGTTACCTTCCCCATGGATCCTTCTGATTCTACTTGAATTATTTTTGCAATTACCATTAAAATTGCCTATGCATTCAATGTCTCTTCACTTTAACAATATAAGGATATTAAGACACTTTACCTGATACTTCCTTTCCGTTTATACTAATATTTGCTGGAATTTTAGTTCTATATTAAAAATATATCCCCAAATTAGTCCCAGTATTATTATTTCATACAGTTAATGCTTGTTCAGATTTGTCCTTTTTTTCATTTAAATTTTGATCATTATATATTCCTTCTATTTGGATTCACTTTCTCTACTGCTCAAGTACATACAATAGAAGTTCTTTAAATTTTGCTCCCAATTCATCTGAAAATGTCTTAACTTTAATCTTCACATGATAATTCAGCTGGGACTAATATTCTATTTTAACAGTTATTTTTTCTATATATTTTGTTTGTTTTGAGATGAGTCTTGTTATGTTGCTCAGGCTGGCCTTGGACTAATTCTTCTGCCCCAGTCTCATAAATAGCTGGGATTACAGGACTGCACCACTGTGCCTGGGTTCCCTGTGTATTTTGAAGATATTTTTTAGCTTCTGTAGTTGCTGTTTGGAAGTGTACTGTCAGACTAATACCATTCCTTTTTAGTGATTTATTATTTCTGGTTTCTTTAAGTATTTTCTTTACATCTTTGATGTTTCATAGTCTCAATACAATATTTTAAGATATGAATTTTTAAAAATCTATTTGGAGATGTCATACTCTTTATGGATTTATGTCCATTTTTAGTTCTGGAAAATTTCAACCTTTATAATGCAAACATTTTTATTTCCTTCCTGCTGAAACTTCTATTAGATATATGTTAGACTTTGTGTTTCTGTCTCAACCACTCTTTCATATTGCTGATTTTTAACATCTCTTTTTGCTGCATTTTGTTAACTCTTTTTTTCCAACTCTTTTATTACTCTGACATCTTTTAAAAAAGATTCTCAAGAACTTAAGGGCCATTGATAAACATATAGTTTCTCATTATTCATATATCACATGAGTACATGTAGCAATAATATTATAAACATTGCTATTTAAGAAACAGGATCAAGGTATGATGTCAATTACTGCCTCTTAAATGTCAAAGGGTAATGGACAGACTTTAATATTCCAGTTCCCTGTGTTACTTGTTATGCTAAAATATAAACAATATAGGCACCTGAGAGGTTGGAAGACTTAATCATGAATTCAAAAACCTTCTGTTTTATGTTTGATCATATTTATTGTTTTCAAATTTTTCTGCATTTAAAATTTCTTTGTAATTTTATTCATAGCTAAACATCATTTATTCTGTTGTTATTATAAGCAATCAAATATTAACCATGTGAATTGCTAATGTCCACATTCTAGAAGTCAAACATAAAACTGTTAAGTCAGGCAGGGAGGCTTTCGAGGGAGGGCGAGTGAGGGGAACAGGGCTGAAGCAGGGACGCGGAGCCCACATGCTCCTGCGGGCTCCCGGGAGCCCTTGCAGCCAAGGTCCTTCAATAGCCTGACCTGAAGGGTTAGTGCTCCAGAGGAACCAGAGGACCAACTTGGTCAAGATGGTTGAGAAGGCTGTTGGAACAGTGCTGGGATTTCCCACCAGGATGAGTATGATTGGCTGTGATTTTAGATCATAAAGCAGAAAATTGAAAACATGAAAGTAGACAGGACTGAACTGAAAAAGACGTACTGAGGCTCCTGCAGACTGCAGAGCCTTAATAGACAAACTCGAAGTTTGTAACGATGAGCAACTCCTCTTGGAACTACAACAAATCAAAACATGGAACATTGGAAAGTGCGAGTTATATCACTGGGTGGACCTGTTGGACCACTTTGATGGAATTCTGGCAGATGCTGGACAAACAGTGGAAGACATGTCATGGATGCTTGTATGTGATAGACCAGAAAGAGAGCAGCCAAGAATGCTTCTCTTGACTGTGTTGAACTTCACAGTCTTACTTATTGAGTACAACTTTTCCCAGCATCTGTACAGTTCCATAGAGCATTCGACAACTTTGTTGGCTTCCTCTGTTATGCAAGTGGTGCTGGAAGTCCTTAACCTTCTATATGTATTTAGCAAAAGATCAAACTACATTATACGTCTTGGATCTGACAAGAGGACCCCACTGCTAATAGGGTTGCAACATTTGGCAGAATCAGCCTCCTGGATCTGAATACCTTTGTCATCGTGCTTTGTGCAGTACACATGCATTCACTTACATGTTGAGCAATCAAGACTTAATTCTGTCAGTAAATCAAATTACAATTGGTTTCTCTAACTGTAAAACGGAAATTATAATATCTATAATATTATCATGGAAATCTGTAATATCTTGTGTTACTATGAATAGTACCCTAGAATAATCAACATTATGTAGATTCATCTTGCTGGCAAAACAAATTTTTCTTCTAATAAAAATGTGTCAGTATTTTAAAAATGTAGAAATACACAGAAGAATATTTATAATCATGCTTTTTATCATTTGGTACTTTTTCTTAGTCTTTATTATGTATATTTCATTAAATGAATCAGCTCATGATACATGTAGTTTTATATCTAGGTTCATTTACTAAATTTATCAGCATCGGTGTTATTCCATATTAACTTTGTAAAAGTTTTTAAGAATTTGTTTTTTATATTTAATACAATGGTACTATCTCATAAATGTAGCAATCACCTTTCATGAATCAAGTTTGGGTTGGCCTGTTTTTTTAAGGATATAAGCTTATAACGTTCAAATTAGAGTGACTTGGTTTTTATTAAATCACAAAAGTTAGATATGTGGAAACAAATAGAAATATTCTAAAGTTGGGACAATGGAAGCAATAAAAGGAAAGTAATTGTGCTGATGAAGGCTTTTAAGCTTATTCTGCCTTGTAAATTTACATCTTTAGTTTGACTTCCCTGTCTCTTCTATATTGTCTCTATCCTCTGTACACCCTTATCCTGTGGTTTTCAGCAAATTACATGTCTTTGCTGGAAGTCTGGGAATAATCAAGAAAATACTGGGAATGTAATGAAGTACTTACTTATGGTAAAGATGACATTTTATATTATCAGAAGGAAAATATATTATTTGATGAATGTTATTTATTTATTTAGGTACCACTGATTGAACCCAGGAGTGCTTAACCACTGAGCCACATCCATAGCCCTTTTTAAAATATTTTATTTAGGGACTTGTTTCACTAAGTTGCTTTGGGCCTTGCTAAATTGCTGAGGCTGACTTTGAACTCACAATCCTCCTACCTCAGCCTCCTGAGGCACTGGGATTACATTGTGTGCACCAATGCACCCAGCTGATGAATGATATTTTAACAGCTTCCTCACTGTCCAGGGGCAATTAAGAGAGATCCTACCTCATCGGTGTAAAATTAGGGTAATATTAAAGAGTTCAGTGTTTAAAAACATGAATCTATAAAAGCATTGATAGATAGAAAGTATAACTGCATGCTTTTATGTTGTTCGGAATAGGGAAGATCTTTTTAGGAACAAGATTAATACCATGACAGAAGAAAAATTTTTTTCTATTACAGTTTGACCCTCTTCTGTGTGTGAATATTTTAAATACTGTCAAATGATGTCAACAGTGGTTATCTCAGGTTTCTTCGTATTTCTTATTATTTGGGTAATTTCTAATACTTTTCTATTATGAATAATGCCATAGTGAATACCTTTTTTTTTTTGGTGAATACCTTTAATGCATGAATAGTTGACCATATTTTATAATAGGTGTTTTTCATTGAGTTCTTACTAAATATTGGACCTGTTTAAAATAAAAAAACTGTTAAGCCAAATGGTACAGGATATATATTTAAATCCACAAAATTTCTTAATGGTTTGTAAACTAAGTTTTATTTAAAGAATGGTGTCAATTCTTTACTTTTCATCCTCTGAACACTTGCTTTTTGGAACAATATATGAAAAAATGACTGACAAAAGTTGGAGTAGTTGATATTTTGTAAATCGACAAAAAATTTAAATTATAATTTTATTTGTGTTTAAAAATACTCTGGAAATTCTACATATGCTCATGATCAAATTCATTTTCAACAGACATTACTTCCATTTTGATTATGTGGTTTGATTTAACACAGACATTTTCAATTTGATCACCAAAATGGGAAATGCCCATAGATTTCCAAATGGCCTTTATACCAGTGATGCATTATTACTTCCTTGATAATAATGAGCGGTAGCTTTCCTCAACCTCTTTTCTCCTGCCCAACTTTCTGAGCACAGTAGTACCTATATACTGATGCAGTATGAACACCTTGGTATCTGAAGATAAATACTGCCCACATAGTTGAAAATCAGAGCTGCCAAAGAAACTGCCACCAAGATCAACTGACTGTTGATCTTGCTGATGAATGTTGGCTTTAATTTACTGGTGATAGAACAAGAATCAAAATACTCAGCATGCGTTCTTGGTGTTGGAAGAGTTCAGCTTTACACCTTTTTAAAATTTTTTTTAAATTTTTTTAATTTTTTAATTTTTATTTTTTTTATTATTGTAAACAAATGGGATACATGTTGCTTCTCTGTTTGTACCTGGCATAAAGGCATACCATTTGTGTAATCATAAATTTACATAGGGTAATGTTGTTTGATTCATTCTGTTATTTTTTCCCCTTCTCCCCCACCCCTCCCACCCCTCTTTTCCCTCTATACAGTCCTTCCTTCCTCCATTCTTGCCCCCCTCCCTAACCCTAACTCTAACCCTAACACTAACCCCTCCCACCCCCCATTATGTGTCATCATTCACTTATTAGCGATATCATTCGTCCATTGGTTTTTTGAGATTGGCTTATCTCACTTAGCATGATATTCTCCAGTTTCATCCATTTGCCTGCAAATGCCATAATTTTATCATTCTTTATGGCTGAGTAATATTCCATTATATATATATATATATGTATATATACCACAGTTTCTTTATCCATTCATCAGTTGAAGGACATCTAGGTTGGTTCCACAATCTGGCTATTGTGAACTGAGCAGCTATGAACATTGATGTAGCTATATCTCTGTAATATGCTGATTTTAAGTCCTTTGGGTATAGGCCAAGGAGTGGGATAGCTGGGTCAAATGGTGGTTCCATTCCAAGTTTTCTAAGGAATCTCCACACTGCTTTCCAGAGTGGCTGCACTAATTTGCAGCCCCACCAGCAATGTATGAGTGTACCTTTTGCCCCACATCCTCGCCAACACCTGTTGTTGCTTGTATTCTTGATAATTGCCATTCTAATTGGGGTGAGATGGAATCTTAGGGTGGTTTTGATTTGCATTTCTCTTATTACTAGAGATGTTGAACATTTTTCCATATGTTTGTTGATTGCTTGTATATCTTCTTCTGTGAAGTGTCTATTCATTTCTTTAGCCCATTTGTCAATTGGATTATTTACATTCTTGGTGTAGAGTTTTTTGAGTTCTTTATAGATTCTGGAGATTAGTGCTCTATCTGAAGTATGATTGGCAAAGATTTTCTCCCACTCTGTAGGCTCTTTCTTCGCATTGCTGATAGTTTCCTTTGCTGAGAGAAAGCTTTTTAGTTTGAATCTATCCCAGTTATTAATTCTTGCTTTTATTTCTTGTGCTATGGGAGTCCTGTTGAGGAAGTCTGGTCCTAAGCCGACATGTTGAAGCTCTGGACCTACTTTTTCTTCTATAAGATGCAAGGTCTCTGGTCTGATTCCTAGATCCTTAATCCATTTTGAGTTTAGTTTCGTGCATGGTGAGAGATATGGGTTTAGTTTCATTCTGTTGCATATGGATTTCCAATTCTCCCAGCACCATTTGTTGAAGAGGCTATCTTTTCTCCATTGCATATTTTTGGCCGAGCTTTACACCTTTTGAAATTATCATATAAATAAGAAAATGTGGAATAAGATCTGCATAAGTCAAGGTGATATATGTGGTACTGATAGGTATTTTATTATCAAGTGGGTAAAGAACATTTCTCAAAGCTTATTTTTGATTGACCTGATTCTGAGCAATAAAGCCATTCAATGAATCAGCTTACTCAGCTAAAGGAAAACTTAAAGTGCAATAGTAAGATCTCTAAGAATTAAATATCCCAAACTGGGGCCAAGACAATCCTACTCAAAGACAAGGTATTTGGGACTGTCCATGGGTTTTCATGCAGACTTGGTGGTACTCCCTGGTCCTCAGTAGGGGTGTGGGGACTACCTTCCCTGTGACTGGGTTGTGGTCCCTCCCAATTAAAATTTTAACTTTTTTTTTTTTTTTAAACCAGGGATCGAACTCAGGGGCACTTAATCACTGAGCCATATCCCCAGTCCTTTTTATATTTATTAACTTTTGAGACAGGATCTCACTAAGTTGCTTCGGGCCTCACTAAGTTGCTGAGGCTAGCTTTGAAATTTGCAATCTTCCTTCCTCAGTCTCCTGATATGCTGGGATTACAGGTGTGTGCCACAGCTAAAATTTTATGTTTTATCACACAGCTGATTTATTTTCTCTTCAGGTGTCTAATAAGCTATTTGCCTCATCCACTGTTTGTAATTCCAATGACTGTATTTATTTGTAGAAATCCTATTTTAAAAAACCTAACCATTGCTTTTTATAGTTACATTTTTTCCTAATAAATTATCCATTAATTAATTTAAATATACTCACCTCAAATGTTTTATATCATCATTCTATTGTCTCAATTTTTTCACATGCTAACCCTGTTGTTTGCTATGTTGCTAACTAGTTCATCTGGTGAATTTTTTCCATGTGTGTTTTTAGCATTTTGATTGACTCATTTATTTTTTTCCATAAGAAATCTTTGTGGCCCGAGTTGTGAGATTCTCCTGCCAGAAAGATTTTTTTTGGGGGGAGGCATTTAATTCTAACTAAATCAAATCAATTTGTCGTAGTTTGAGTTTAGCTTGAGTGTGTCCCCCCAGCATTTGTGAGATGGAAATTTGGTTCCCACCATGGCAATATTGAAGTGGTGGGACCTTTTTTTTTTTCTTTTTTTTTTATTATTATTGTATACAAATGGGATAAATGTTGTTTCTCTATTTGTACATGGAGTCAAGGCATTCCATTTGTGTAATCATACGTTTACATAGGGCAATGATGTTTGATTCATTATTTTTTTCCCTTCCCCCCATCCCTCCCACCCCTCTTTTCCCTCTATAAGTCCTTCTTTCCTTCATTCTTACCACACTCCTTATCCCTAACCCTAAACCTAACCCTAACCCTAATGCTAACCCTTCCCACCCCCCAATATATGTCCTCATCCGCTTATCAGCGAGATCATTCGTCCTTTAGTTTTTTGAGATTGGCTTATCTCACTTAGCATGATATTCTCCAATTTCATCCATTTGCCTTCAAATGCCATAATTTTATCATTCTTCATTGTGGAGTAATATTCCATTGTATATATATGCCACAGTTTCTTTATCCATTCATCAACTGAAGGGCATCTAGGTTGTTTCCACATCTGGCTATGGTGAATTGAGCAGCAATGAACATTGATGTGGCTGTATCTCTGTAGTATGCTGGTTTTAAGTCCTTTGGGTATAGGCCAAGGAGTAGGATAGCTGGGTCAAATGGCGTTTCCATTCCAAGCTTTCTGAGGAATCTCCACACTGCTTTCCAGAGTGGCTGCACTAATTTGCAACCCCACCAGCAATGTATGAGTGTTCCTTTTTCACCACATCCTCGCCAACACCTATTGTTGCTTGTGTTCTTGATAATTGCCATTCTAATTGGGGTGAGATGAAATCTTAGGGTAGTTTTGATTTGCATTTCCCTTATTACTAGGGATGTTGAACATTTTTTTCATATATCTGGTGATTGCTTGTACATCTTCTGTGAAGTGTCTGTTCATTTCCTTAGCCCATTTGTTGATTGGGTTATTTGTATTCTTCGTGTAGAGTTTTTTGAGTTCTTTATAGATTCTGGAAATTAGCGCTCTATCTGAAGTATGGTTGGCAAAGATATTCTCCCACTCTGTAGGCTTTCTCTTCACATTGCTGATAGTTTCCTTTGCTGAGAGAAAGCTTTTAGTTTGAATCTATCCCAGTTGTTGATTCTTGCTTTTATTTCTTGTGCTATGGGAGTCCTGTTAAGGAAGTCTGATCCTAAGCCAACAAGTTGAAGATTTGGACCTACTTTTTCTTCTATAAGGTGCAGGGTCTCTGGTCTGATTCCGAGGTCCTTGATCCATTTTGAGTTGAGTTTTGTGCAGGGTGAGAGATAGGGGTTTAATTTCATTCTGTTGCATATGATTTTCCAGTTTTCCCAGCACCATTTGTTGAAGAGGCTATCTTTTCTCCATTGCATATTTTTGGCCCCTTTGTCTAGTATGAGAAAATTGTATTTATTTGGGTTTGTGTCCATGTCCTCTATTCTGTACCATTGATCTACCTGTCTATTTTGGTACCAATACCATGCCGTTTTTGTTACTATTGCTTTGTAGTAGAGTTGAAGATCTGGTATTGCAATACCCCCTGTTTCGTTCTTGCTACTTAGGATTGCTTTAGCTATTCTAGGTTTTTTATTCTTCCAGATGAATTTCATAATTGCTTGCTCTATTTCTGCAAGGTACATCATTGGGATTTTAATTGGAATTGCATTGAATCTGTATAGCACTTTTGGTAGTATGGCCATTTTGACAATATTAATTCTGCCTATCCAGGAACATGGGAGATCTTTCCATCTTCTAAGATTTTCTTTAATTTCTTTCTTTAGTGTTCTGTAGTTCTCATTGTAGAGGTCTTTCACCTCTTTTGTGAGATTGATTCCCAAGTATTTTTTTTTTTCGATGCTATGGTGAATCGGGTAGTTTTCCTAATTTCTCTTTCTGAGGATTCATCACTTATGTACAAAAATGCATTGGATTTATGAGCATTGATCTTGTAACCTGCTACTTTACTGAATTCACTTATGAGTTCTAAAAGTTTTCTGGTGGAATTTCCAGGTCCTCTAAATATATAATCATGTCATCAGCGAACAGGGATAGTTTGAGTTCTTCTTTTCCTATTCGTATCCCTTTAATTTCTTTGGTTTGTCTGATTGCTCTGGCTAGAGTCTCAAGGACGATGTTGAATAGAAGTGGTGAAAGAGGGCATCCCTGCCTTGTTCCAGTTTTTAGGGGGAATGTTTTCAGTTTTTCACCATTTAGAATGATATTGGCCATGGGCTTAGCGTAGATTGCTTTTATAATGTTAAGGAATGTTCCCACTACCCCAATTTTTTCTAGTGTTTTGAGCATGAAGTGGTGCTGTATTTTATCGAATGCTTTTTCTGCATCTATTGAAATAATCATGTGATTCTTAACTTTAAGTCTGTTGGTAAGGTGAATGACATTTATTGATTTCCGAATGTTGAACCAACCGTGCATCCCTGGGATAAAACCCACTTGATCGTGGTGCACTATCTTTTTAATATATATTTGTATGCGATTTGCTAAAATTTTGTTGAGAATTTTTGCGTCGATGTTCATTAAGGATATTGGTCTGAAATTTTCTTTCCTCGATGTGTCTCTGTCTGGTTTAGGTATCAGGGTGATATTGGCTTCATAGAATGAGTTTGGGAGGGTTCCCTCCTCTTCTATTTCATGAAATACTTTCAGGAGTATTGGAATGAGCTCTTCTTTAAAGGTTTTGTAGAACTTGACTGAGAACCCATCTGGTCCCGGACTTTTCTTTGTTGGTAGGCTTTTGATGACCTCTTCTATTTCATTGCTTGAAATTGGTTTATTTAAGTTGTGTATGTCCTCCCCGTTCAGTTTAGGTAATTCATAGTCTCTAGAAATTTGTTGATGTCTTCAAGGTTTTCTGTTTTGTTGGAGTATTGATTTTCAAAATAGCTCCTAATTATGTTTTGTATTTCAGTCGTGTCTGTTGTGATGTTTCCTTGTTCATTCCAAATTTTAGTAATTTGAGTTTTCTCCCTCTTTGTTAGTGTGGCTAAGGGTTTATCAATTTTGTTTATTTTTTCGAAGAACCAACTGTTTATTTTGTTAATTTTTCCAATTGTTTCTTTTGTTTTAATTTTGTTGATTTTGGTTCTGATTTTAACTATTTCCTGTCTTCTACTACTTTTGGTATTGGTCTGCTCTTCTTTTTCTAGCGCTTTGAGCTGTAGTGGTAAGTCATTTATTTTTTGATTTCTACTTCTTTTTTTGAATGCGCCCCATGAAATAAATCTTCCTCTAAGTACTGCTTTCATAGTGTCCCAGAGATTTTGATATGATGTGTCTTTGTTCTCGCTTACTTCTAAGAATTTTTTTATTTCCCTCCTGATGTCTTCTGTTATCCATTCATCACATAACAGTGTATTATTTAATCTCCAGGTATTGGAGAAGTTTCTGTTTTTTATTCTGTCATTTATTTCTAATTTCAATCCATTATGATCTGATAGAGTACAAGGTAGTATCTCTATCTTCTTGTATTTGCTAACAGTAGCTTTGTGGCATAAATATGGTCTATTTTAGAGAAGGATCCATGTGCTGCTGAGAAGAAAGTGTATTCGTTCTTTGTTGGATGGTATATTCTATATATGTCTGTTAAGTCTAAATTGTTGATTGTGTTATTGAGATCTATGGTTTCTTTATTCAATTTTTGTTTGGACGATCTATCCAGTGGTGAGAGAGGTGTGTTAAAATCGCATAGATATTGTGTTGTGGTCTATTTGATTTCTGGAATTCAGAAGGATTTGTTTGATGTACGTGGATGAGCTAATGTTCAGGGCATAGATATTTATGATTGTTATGTCTTGCTGATTTATGCTTCCCTTAAGCAGCATGTAATGTCCTTCTTTATCCCTTCTGACTAGTTTTGACTTGAAGTCCACATTATCTGAAATGAGGATGGATACTCCAGCTTTTTTGCTGTGTCCGTGTGCATGGTATGTTTTTCCCCATCCTTTCACCTTTAGTCTATGGGTATCTCCTTCTATAAGATGAGTCTCTTGCAGGCAGCATATTGTTGGATTTTTCTTTTTAATCCAATCTGCCAGTCTATATCTTTTGATTGATGAGTTCATGCCATTAACATTCAGGGTTATTATTGTGATATGATTTGTATTCCCAGTCATTTGACTCATATTTGTTTTTTGACATGATTTGGTTTCTCCTTTATTTGGCTATTCATTTAGGCTAGCGCTTCCTGTTGCTGATTTGCATCGTTGTTTTCATCTCTTCCTCATGGAATATTTTGCTGAGAATGTTCTGTAATGCTGGCTTTCTTTTTGTAAATTCCTTTAGCTTTTGTTTATCATGGAAGGATCTTATTTCATCGTCAAATTTGAAGGTAAGTTTTGCTGGGTATAAGATTCTTGGTTGGCATCCATTTTCTTTCAGGGCTTGGTAAATGTTGTTCCAGGCCCTTCTAGCTTTTAGGGTCTTCACTGAAAAATCTGCTGATATTCTTATTGGTTTCCCTCTGAATGTAATTTGATTCTTTTCTCTCACGGCCTTTAAAATTCTGTCTTTATTTTGTATGTTAGATATCTTCATAATAATGTGCCTTGGTGTGGGTCTGTTGTAATTTTGTATATTTGGAGTTCTATAAGCCTCTTGTACTTGGTTTTCCATTTCATTCTTCAGATTTGGGAAATTTTCTGATATTATTTCATTGAATAGATTGTTCATTCCTTTGGTTTGTTTCTCTAAGCCTTCCTCAATCCCAATAATTCTCAAATTTGGCCTTTTCATGATATCCCATAATTCTTGTAGATTCTGTTCATGATTTCTTACCATCTTCTCTGTTTGGCCAACTTTGTTTTCAAGATTAAATATTTTTTCTTCAATGTCTGAGGTTCTGTCTTCCAGGTGTTCTACCCTATTGGTTATGCTTTCTATGGAGTTTTTAACTTGGTTTATTGTTTCCTTCATTTCAAGTATTTCAGTTTGCTTTTTTTTCAGTATCTCTAACTCTTTATTGAAATGATCTCTTGCTTCCCGTATTTGGTCTTTTAACTGTTGATTGGTGCGATCATTTAATGCCTGCATTTGCTCTTTCATCTCCTCCTTCAATGCCTGCATTTGCTCTTTCATCTCCTCATTCGCTTCTCTGATTGTTTTAATTATGTACATTCTGAACTCCCTTTCTGACATTTCTTCTGCTGTGCTGTCATTGGGTTTTATTGATGTAGTATCTAGGTTTGTTTGGGACATTTTCTTCCCTTGTTTTCTCATTTTGGACAGATGTCAGTGGAAATCTTAGATATTGCAGATTTTCTCTATTGGCTTATAGTGTCCCTGTAGATTTCCAGTGTATCACCTCCCAGCCTTCAGTAGCCTGAAGTCTTGGAGGAACTTGATAATGCAGTGCTTCCAAAGAAAGCTGCCCCTAGCCCCTACTGGTTGCAGGGCTTGGAGCTGACTCTGTGTGGAAAGGCTCTCACTGGGGGCCTGCACCGTGCAGCTGGCCGTGTGGGGGGAGCCCACCGCCGGAGTGTGGAAGGCTACCTTGGGAAGACTCTAGCTGCCCTACCCTGCTATGATAAGCCACCCCTATCTGTGCCTGCCACCCAGGCCAAGTTTCGCCCAGTGGTGGAGACTCACCCCGTGACTCTATTTTTGTCCAAGTCTCTCAATGCTTCCCCTTCTTGAGTCCTGGGTTCTGGAGCGACTGGAGATGCAGTCACCATCTAGGTCGCCATCTTGGATCGCCCCGTGGAAAGAGCCTGCAGCTGGAGTGGGCAGAGCCGCTTGAAGAAGTCTCTGGCTGCCCTGCCCTGATCCCAGAGTCTGCTTGTGGATCGAAGCTCTCCGTTGGCTCGGGGACTTGTGGCTGTCTCTATGTAGAAAGGCTCTCACTGGGCGGTCTGTTCTGAGAAGCTAGCCTTGAAAGGCACCTCCCACCGCAGGGGTCCAGGCTGCTTGGGGAGGTTGCTGGCTGCCCTGTCCTGGTTCCTGAAGCCACTTGTGGGCCAGAGTATGCCGCACTGGCTCCGGGACTTGGAGCTTGTTCTGATCAGAAAGGCTCTCAGTAGGGGGCCTGCTCCGAGAACCTGGAGAAGCTGTCTGTGTGGGAGGGGCCCAGTGCTGGAGTGCGCAGGGCTGCCTGTGGAAAAGACTCTAGCTGCCCTGCCCTGCTCCGATAAGCCACCTCTATCTGGGCCTGCCACCCGGGCCGAGCTTTACCCAGTGGGGGAGACTCACCCTGTGACTCTATTTTTGTCCAAGTCTCTCAATGCCTCCCCTTCTTAACTCCTGGGTTCTGGAGCGACTGGGGATGCAGTCCCCCTCTAGTCCGCCATCTTGGATCGCCCCCATGGTGGGAGCTTTAAGAAGTGGGGCCTAGTGGGTGGTCACTAGGTCATGAGAGCCTCATCCTTGGAAAAAAATAGAGTTCTCAGGGACCCCAGTCTATTCCTGCAAGAATGGTTTGATATGAAATGATCAGGGCTAGTCTCTGAATTTCTCTTTGGCCACTGTTTTACCGTGATTGCTCTCTCACACACACCCACTGTTGTGATACCATCCACTATGAGACATTTGCCAGAACTGAGTGGATGCTGGCACCATGTTCTCAATTTTCTAGAACTGTGAGCTAAATAAACTTAATATCTTTATAAAATACCAAGCCTCAGATATTTTGTTATAGCAACAGAAAATGGACTAATAAAGAATGTCCCTGGTTTGGGATCAATTATTATGAGAATTGCTTGGTCTAGGAGTTCTGGAGCAATGAGAATAATAAAACAGAAATAACAAAGAAAAATATGAAACCCAAAGCCCCATAAAACAACCTCAGAGCTCCAAATTCTTAACTAAGAGTATTTATTATAATTTTTTCATCACTTGGTGTCCAGACAAAAACAGTGAATTTTTTTGTGGTCACTCAGTGCTGGTGAAGGGATTTTTTTTTCTTTCATGTATACCTTTTTCATAAGTATTTGCTTATAGATGGTCCTGACTGTGTGTGTGAGTTTATGTTCAATTTCTAGTCCTTAAAGTATACAAAATTTATCTCCAGTCCTCACAAGATGGTAAAACCCAAATCCCTCAGTTATGAGCTCCATCATCTTCCTGAGGGAAGCTCCAGGTTAGTTCTCACTCCTCAGTATCATAAGTCTTCTATGCTACTCTTATCCCTGAAATCTGTGTATTTCTTATGTTATCTTCTGAGTTGGACTGATCATTTAAAATAATATTTTTCCAGTTATCATTTCCAATATTTCCAGAGTTTGAGTGGAGGACTTTCAGTACTTCCTCCATATTGCCAGAACTGAAAGCACTAGCAAGTTCCTAATGCTCTGAACTTTAAGTCTCATCTTTAAAATAAGAATTATGATACCTATCTCATAGCCTTGCTCTTAGAGTTAAGCTGAAATTCTCACAGAAGTGCCTAGTCCAGAACTTGAGTTGTGGTAAGTAGTAAGTGGTCAAATAATATTCATTTTCTTATTTGCACTATAATGAGCTATGGTTACTTTATACCCTTATTAACTGAAGGAAGAATACAGGGTAGTAAATACCATGATCCATGGAGGCATTCACTGGGCAACATATTAATTGATATTGCTGCTAAGGGAAGTGATTTGGAAAGGTGCATTTTTAGTTCACTCTGAAAAGTAAAAAGTAAACACTTAATGAAGAATTATAGAAAGTCATTCTAGTTGGCAGAGGTTAGCAGTTAAGAATAAACCAGGGGCTATGTAAAAGTGAGCTTTTTTTTCTTTTTCTTTTTAAGAATTTCCTGGTTGATTTGATCCTTGAGCTCTCCCAGAAGGAGGTATTGCTGCATATTCTTTTTTAGCTTATCTCTTATGCCTTCCTTTATTCAAATTCTGCATTTGAGTGTGTGTGTGTGGGAGGGATGCACTTTCTAACTCTTTATTTTAAATGACATTGCAAAAATTATACCAACATTATTAGAATTCTAAATAAAATCAAGACTATATTCAAGCACAACCCCACAGTTCTAAAACATAATTTTAATTGTCCATGACCTTTGTTAATTCTTTTTCATTTCCATAAATTTTCCATCATTTTAAAATATAGTCTATATATAATACTCAACTATGCTTCTTTTTTTATTTTTATTTTTACAGACTGCATCTTGATTCACTGTACACAAATGGGGTACAACTTCTTGTTTCTGTGGTTGTGCACAATGTAGATTCATACCATTCGTGTAATCATACATGTACATAGGGTAATGATGTCTGTCTCATTCCACCATCTTTCATACCCCCACCCCTTCCCCCCTCTCATTTCCCTCTACATAATTTAAAGTTCCTCCATTCTTCTCTTACCCCCCACCTCCCCACCCCCATTATGTATCATCATCCACTTAGAAGAAAACATTCGGCTTTTGGGTTTTGGGGATTGGCTTATTTCACTTAGCATGATATTCTTTAATTCCATCCATTTACTTGCAAATGCCATAATTTTATTCTTCTTTATGACTGAATAATATTCTATTGTGTATATATACCACAGTTTCTTTATCCATTCATCTATTAAAGGGCAACTAGGTTGGTTCCACAATCTAGCTATTGTGAATTGAGCTGCTATTAACATTGATGTGGCTGCGTCACTATAGTATGCTGATTTTAAGTCTTTTGGGTATAAACCGAGGAGTGGGAAAACTGGGTCAAAATGTGAGTCCATTCCAAGTTTTCTGAGGAATGTCCACACTGCTTTCCAGAGTGGCTGCACCAGTTTGCAATCTCTACCAGCAATATACAAGTGTGCCTTTTCCCCCACGTCCATGCAAACACCTATTATTGCTTGTGTTCTTAATAATAGCCATTCTAATTGGAGTAAGATGAAATCTTAGAGTTGTTTTAATTTGCATTTCTCTAATTACTAGAAATGTTGAACACTTTTCATATCTCCCATGTTCTTGGATAGGAAGAATTAACATTGTCTAAATAACCATACTACCAAAGGTGCTATACAGATTCAATGCAATTCCAATTAAAATCCCAATGACATTCCTCATAGAAATAGAGAAAGCGATCATGAAATTCATCTGGAACAACAAGAGACCTTGAATAGCCAAAACAATCCTGAGTAGAAAAAGTGAAGCCGGAGGTATCACAATACCAGACCTTAAACTATACTACAGAGCAATAGTTCACAAAAACAGCATGGTATTGGCACCAAATAGGCAGAGAGACCAATGGTACAGAATAGAAGACACAGAGACAAACCTACATAGATACAGTCATCTCATACTAGACAAAGGAGCCAAAAACATACAATGGAGAAAAGATAACCTGTTCAACAAATGGTGTTGGCAAAACTGGAAATCCATATGTAGTAAAATGAAATTAAACCTGTCTCTCACTCTGCTCAAAATTCAACTCAAAATGGATCAAGGATTTAGGAATTAGACCAGAGATCCTGCACCAAACAGAGGAAAAAGTAGGCCTGAATCTTCATCATGTAAGCTTAGGACCAGACTTCCTTAACAAGACTCCCAAAGTGCAAGAAATCAAAGTAAAGATCAATAAATGGGATAGATTCAAACTAAAAGGCTTTTTCTCAGCCAAGGATACAATTAATAATGTGAAAAGAGAGCCTACAGAGTGGGAGAATATCTTTTCCACGCGCACTTCAGATAGAGCCCTTATCTCCAAAATTTATAAAGAACTTACAAAACTTTACCCTATGCTTCTTTATGTCAGGAATAGTTTTCATATTATATAAAAAAGAATATATGAGTGCTGGGGTTGTGGCTCAGTGGTACAGTGTTTGCCTAGAATATGTGAGGCACTGGGTTCAATTCTCAGCCCTGCATATAAATAAATAGGCTCTCTTTTCACATTATTAATTGTATCCTACTTTGGTGCCAATACCATGCCATTTTTGTTACTATTGCTCTGTAGTATAGTTTAAGGTCTGGCTGGCATTGTGATATCTCCTGCCTCACTTTTTCTACTCAGGATTGTTTTGGCTATTTGAGGTCTCTTGTTCTTCCAGATGAATTTCATGATTGCTTTCTCTATTTCTATGAGGAATGTCATTGGGATTTTAATTGAAATTGCATTGAATTTGTATAGCATTTTTGGTAGAATGGTCATTTTGACAATGTTAATTCTGCCTATCCAAGAACATGGGAGATCTTTCTATCTTCTAAGGTTTTCTTCAATATCTTTCTTTAGTGTTTTGTAGTTTTCATTGCAGAGTTCTTTCATCTCTTTCATTAGATTAATTCCCAAGTATTTTATTTTTTTGAGGCTATTGTGAATGGAGTGGTTTTCCTAATTTCTCTTTCAGAGGATTTGTCACTTATGAATAGAAATGCATTCGATTTACGTGTATTGATTTTTTATCCTGCTACTTTGCTGAATTCATTTATTAGTTCTAGAAGTTTTCTAGTGGAGTTTTTTGGATCTTCTAAATATAGGATAATGTCATCAGCAAATAGTGACAGCTTAAGTTCTTCTTTTCCTATTTGTATCCGTTTAATTTCTTTGGTCTGTCTAATTGCTCTGGCAAGTGTTTCAAGGACGATGTTGAATAGAAGTAGTGAAAGAGGGCATCCCTGTCTTGTTCCAGTTTTTAGAGGGAATGCTTTCAGTTTTTCTCCACTAAGAATGATGTTGGTTGTGGGCTTAGCATAGATAGCTTTTACAATGTTGAGGTATGTTCCTACTATTCCTATTTTTTTCTAGTGTTTTAAGCATGAAGGGGTGCTGTATTTTATCAAATGCTTTCTCAGCATCTATTGAAATAATCATATGATTCTTAACTTTAAGTCTATTATTGTGATGAATTACATTTATTGATTTCCAGATGTTGAACCAATCTTGCATCCCTGGGATAAACCCCACTTGATCATGGTGCACTATCTTTTTAATATATTTGTATGCGATTTGCCAGTATTTTGTTAAGAATTTTTGCATCTATGTTCATCAGGGATATTGGTCTGAATTTTTCTTTCCTTGATGAGTCTTTGTCTGGTTTTGGTGTCAGTGATACTAGCCTCATAGAATGAATTTGGAAGGGTTACCTCCTTTTCTATTTCGTGGAATACTTTGAGGAGTATTGGTATCAGTTCTTCTTTAAAGGTCTTGTAGAATTCGGCTGAGAATCCATCTGGTCCTGTACTTTTCTTGGTTGGTAGACTTTTGATGGCTTCTTCTATATTGATGCTTGAAATTGATCTGTTTAAATCGTGTATGTCTTCCTGATTCAGTTTAGGAGGATCATATGTCTCTTTGAATTTTTTTCAATGTCCACACATCATGTAATCAGCTCTATAATGAAGAAACAGAATTAGCCACAGCCCTGTAGAGTCCCTTGTGCTCATTTTTCGTCATTTCCCACCCCCGCCCACCCAGGGTAACTACCACCCTGTTCTCTAAAACTACAGATTTACTTTGCCTGTTCTTGAGAGATACGCAATGGAAACTTACATTCTGTTTCATTTCTGCCTGTTCATGCCCAACTTTAGGCTTGCTTTGTATGTGTTCTCAGTTCTGTATCATATGCCACTGTAGGACTACCACAATCTTTTTATTCTTTGTATGGTCAAAGAGTATTTGAATTGTCTTTGGTTCTACTGTGAACATTCTTGCATAAGACTCTGGGGGCACATGGGTATGCATTTCTGTAGGGTACATTCTGATTTTCTTCCCGATGCAAGAAATGGAGATTTGCTACCATTTAGTCTTCTCTCTTTGCTCTCAGGTTTGGCACTTGAGCGTTTGTTTTAGTAAACTAATGGCAGCAACATTCTTAATTATTTGTAGAAAGTGATTCTTTCATGATTTGTGTCTTTTTTATTTTTGTTTAATGTTTACTGACAGTTTTTTTTATGATACTTCATTAAATAGGACAGGCAATATTGAGTTAGTCCAATTTAGTATATTATAATGTAAATTTTAAAATTCTTTTTCCTTTAAATAATATAAAGACTATTCTACATAGGTATTATTTGTTTGGCCTGAAACATTTCAGCAGCATTACCTCAGGCTGTGAGGTAAACCCCAGCATCTCAGCCTTCTCGAAATGAATATAGATGAATAGAGTTTAACAGCTCTTGGTAATTCTAGTGACCTGGGTTTACCTGTAATTTAGAAAGCAGAGCCTTTTTATAAGTTAGATCCTTATCTGATGAAGAGTTCTGTCTATTTCAATGGGAAAGGCTGGCATTGGAGCCAGGAGTACTAAATACAGGAGTCTTTGTGAATTAAATCCTATTTAAAGCAGAAACCAATTAACTGAGCTCATTTGTATGGTTAGCAATTCAACAGACTCAAAACAAACCCTTGTTCAATGACAAGGGACCTGCCAGGACTGTGTCCAGCATTTGGGGGTGTGGTAAACTGGAGTGTGGGCCCTATTAAAGTGGGACCTAAGAGTCTCATGGGTAAAACTTGGACCCTGGGCACTTGACATGTGTGCCACCAGACTCCCAGCATTCTCTTTTCTCTCTCAATGTTTTTGAAACCAGAAATTTGGTACTGGTAATAGAAATTACAGTAGATTTCAGTCAATAATTAGGAACCTCTGCCTTATACCAGGCCCTGTGCAATGGGGCGGGAACAAAAAGATCAAAATAAGTTCCCGTACCCTCAGAGAGCCTGAAGTGTCAAAGGCTTCTCTTGGGGACAATGGTTCCAGGTCATCTCATGTAGTCCTTTCAATAGTGTGATGAGATACAGTAGGACAAGCTGAGCATCTCTTATCCAGAGTGCTGGGGGCAGAATTGTTTCAGATTTTAGAATACTTGCATATATGTAGTGAGATACCATAGGGATGAGAACCAAGTCTAAATATGAAATTTATTTATGGTTCTTGTACTCCTAATACATGCGGTTCTTATACTCCTAATACATGCGGTCTGAAGGTAATTTTATACAATATTTTTAGGTACTTACATTTTGACTATGACCCATCTGTGGAATTTTGGGTATTTCATGTCAGCAATCATGAGAGTTCCAGATTTTAGAGCATATTAGATTTCAGATTTTCAGATTGGGGATGAGCGACCTGTTTCCCAGTTTACAACTAAAGAAACACCACGTCACACTCTGTGCCATGGGCTGCAAGTTCACATAGTTCCTGGTATCAAGCTGGTAATAAAACTGCGATAAGTAGGCCGGGAGTAAGACCACAGGAATTGATGAGCTTGTGGAAGGTGTGAGCATGTATGCTTTACCTGAAGATCACTACAGATCAAAGTAAAAGCAGGCTTGTAGTACCAACAAAGTAAGACTGTAAATTGGATCAGGTGGCCAATTTCTAATGTTGCATCCAAATACTGAGAATGGGAAAGAACATTAAGATTCCCTGACCAGCGTAGCTCTCACTGTTCTCATGAGAAATGGGAATAAAAATATCAAAATCTTTTTAGATCAGTAATAATATTCTTACTCTAATAGATGGTAACACATGTTATAAAGTCAAAAAGATAAAAAACATATATCTTGTAAATTAAAATTCACTGATGCAATAGAACAGAACTTATAGAAATTCAAAATTGTATTAGAACTTTGTAGCATGGTAGAAACAACATTGCAATAGGAAAGGATTCATTATTCAATCAGCATTTTGAAGAAATTAGATATCAATGAGATATTAGGAAGAGAACTAGATTCTTGAATAGATTCTTGATGAGTTGAAGAATGAGCTGTTTAAAACAATCTGTCAAAAGGAAGTTTGAAGAAAATAGATTAACATAGTCAAATACTGCTTAAGACTGTCATAAGGCTGTTTAAACATCAGGATCTCTGTGTTGAGTGACTCCAGGGGTATCATTCATGTACAGTAATCTGTGGTAGCAGAGAATGCTGTAAAATATGTATTAAAAAAAAGGAATAGATTGTGAAATGTGGGTTTTTTTTTGTTTGTTTGTTTGCTTATGTTACTGGAGATCTAACCCAGGGCTTCACACATGATAGACAAGCATTCTACCACTGAACTATATCCCTAACCCTAATTGTGGAAATTTATATCTGAAAAATTGTTAAGACTGGGTAGAAATAATATAACATTACTACTTGCTTTCTACTTTGTAGTAAAAATGAATAGATGTTTTGTTCTCTGTGGAAAAATCATAGTATCTCATAATATGTTCATCTTTGCTAAAAATTAAAAACAGGTGAATGAATAAAAACAATTCAGAGGTAACATTATATATCCATTAAACAACAAAACCAATGACAAAATTCAATGATGACCAATCTTGTAGGACATGGATTCATGAGAAATTGTGTATTGACCCTGTTTTTTTGGAGAACAGTGGAACAGTCTCTCTCAAGGGTTGTAAAATTTATGTTTTGACCAAATAATTTCTGCATAAGGAGACACTTCTTTTTTAATTCAAGATGTTGTAATTTTTTTTAACAAAATCAATTATAAAAGTATAAAGAAAATTCTATAAACCTGCATATGTTTGTTAAAAATGACAGAAACTGTGGATGATGTAAAGTGAAGATCAGAATGTACAGTAATGTTCCTGCTGACTTCTATGGCAGAAACCCGTGTATGTGCATTCATAGATAATAGAATTTTGAGTAATATAAAGAGTTAATTCAGTTTATAGAGACTTGCTAGTGACCAGAAAGTCTGCTGGGTTCTTGGAAACAGAGAAAAAAAGTTGTAATCAAACATACACAGGTCAGTGCCCAAGAATTTTTCAGTGGTAAGTGCTAACAAAAGAAATTAATGGCTATAATGTAGGATATGATAATAGGCACTATTTAAGTAATATATCTATATACAGATATGAATCTATCTACATATCTTGAGAAGTTACCCTGATATTCTGTGTGTATGAAACTGTCATCATTCTGCTTTAGAGAACATTAAGGTAAGAGAGGTCAGGTCCTGTGCTCAAGGTCATGTGACTGTGATAAAGGTAGGTCTAGGTTCTGTGGGAGCTCCAAGGTGCAGCAACTCACCAAAGCTGGAAGGAATAGAGGTGTTTCCAGAGGAGGTCACACCTCATCTGAGTCTGGCAGAACAAGAAACAGATAGAGGGGCCAGGGACTTCCCAGTGAACATATGGGATGATTAAAAGCAAAGACATATGAAGCAGCATATTACTGTGAATGCAGGAAACCAGACTGTACTGCTGGAATATATAAAGTCTCAAAGAGAGAGTGGCAAATTTCAGACCAGAGCAGAAACACTTAATAGGGACTTACATACTAAGCTGAAAACATTGGACTTGTTGAAATTGACTTTCATGGTAGAAGGCAGAAGAATTGGCATTTATTGTTCAAGCCCACATGATAGATCCTGTTTGAGGTCCGCCACATGGATTATTTCAATAGATTTTCTTTTTCCTGTGAATTTTTCTCTATAACTAAGAACGTAGGGATCACAGGATATTTACTCAGGCAAGACTCTATGGACAACCTGTCCTATTTCATGGTGACACTATTCAAGAGATGCTACCAAAATTAATATTACTGTTTCCAATACTAAGGTGATGAGAATAACATCCTTGCATTATTTATATTAGATAAAAACTTTAGTAGTATATTGTTAACCTCAAAGTGACAGAGTCAAATTTTACTCTGATCCCATTTTAAAGGAAAAATAAACAAAAGACAAAAAGCAGTTTATTTTAAAGCTCTTCTAAGAGAAAAACAACTTCTAGGTCAAATCCTCAGATTAAGGAGCATTTATCCCAGGTCAGTGTCTCTGCCGAGCAGGACAGCAATCCTCAGTGGTGTTCATTATGCTATACAAATAAGGCAGGGATATTTAATAGGCACCATAGAATGATTTTTTTAAAATAAGGGATTCATTCATTTATTTAACAAACACTTATTGTATGCTGAACTCTGTTCCAGGTCTTTCCAGGAGCTGAGGTTTCCTCCTGAAGAAGGAAGTTCTTCACCGAGACAGTGTAGAGTTGTTAGGTAGGCAAAGGGAAGGGAATGCATTCCAGGCTGGGAGGACTCCAAACCTCTGCTGCAGGGCCTCTGAGCCCCACTGCGCAGGCTGACTTTGGAGATACACCAGGAGCTCTCTGCTTTGGAGGAGAAAGTTGGAAAGGGGTGTGTGAGTCAGGGAGGTTGGATAGGTGCTCAGGGGATGGAGCATGAAGGGCCTTTTATGCCACATCGTAGGGTGAGTTAAGTGGATCATGATGAGATTGCACAATAGAAAGATTACTCAGGGGACAGAGCAGAGCGGTGAGAGAGGGCACAGGAGGGGCTGTGAGACCCTTGAAGACACGAGGATCCACTCCATGTGTGCGATGACCGTCTCCATGAGGGCCTGTTGCAGGGAAGAGTGGTGAGGAAAGGCGCCGGAGCTGCACCTCCAGTGCCACAGTGAACATGGCAGGAAGCAAATGGAGAGGGCGTAAGATGAACTGGGATTCTGGCCTGGGCTCCTCGTAGTGGTACCTATCACTGGGACCGATGCAGGAGGAGCAGGTTTGGGAGTTGAAATATAAACCCAGATGACATCAGCCACAAAGTCACTTTGGATCACCACAGAGGAAGAGTTCCTGCTCCCAGTCCTTTCTGGTGGACCACTCAAGTCCACCTCAGCATAATTTGAAGTTGTCACAGGGCCCTCCACACTTCTGGGACCACTTTTTCTTTCTAAGGAGCAAAAATGGAGTCCATTTTCTTTTCTTTTTCGTTATACAACTTATAGAAGACTATACAACTCATTGTTCAAGTAATATAATCTTTCTTTTCTAGGTTTACTAGATCAGTAGTTCTCAAACCTTTGCATTCAAAACCTCTCTATACTCTGAAAAAGAGCTTTAGTTTATGTAAATTATATCTATTGATATTGTTACGAAGTGTGTGAGAATTACAAACCACCACGCGTGTTGAACCAAATTGAAAGGGAAAACAAGGTCCCTTAATGAGCATGCCAGGCAAGCTGCTGGGAGCAGCCTGACGCCTCAAACAACTCCCAGCACCTGAATTTTGGAAGTACAGAGTTTATAAAGGCAAAACCCACAAAAACCACAAGGACAATTGAGGCGCATGGAGGTCAGAAAGACCCTGTTGAGACAGCTAGTTTGATTACATGTGAGAATTGTTTTGATTGTATATTTCAGAGTCTTTTTTTTATATATCAGGGCGATAGTCAGGGACGCAGGAAGGTCCTTACCGTACTGTCAACATAGATACAGCTGCCAGGAGACTGAAAAGAAAACATTTTAAGCAACCATTCAATGGGGTCAGGTCAGAGCAAAATGGTGTTACTTTGGTTCTTTTCCATTTCAATATTTACCACATTAGAAATTAAAGCTGAGAAATTTAAAAAACAATTCACTTAAAAATAATGCAAACATTAAACCATTAAATATTGACCTCAATAGCATATACTTTTTAAATAAAACATTCCCCCACCCAAATATTTAAGTGCATAGTTATACAGTTACATTGATATGTTCAATGAGAGGATTAGTTGTAACTGCTTCTGCCTTTAATCCCTGGTGACATCACACATCACTTACCTCTGGAGAACTTCAGGTGATCCCTGGTGAGAGAATGAGAGTGAAAAGCAAATAATAGCTTTGTATCAGTATGAACATAATTTTAATGTCATAGATCCCTGGAATGATCTTGGGGACCCCCGAGGTCCTCAGGCCGAAGTTGGAGAGCCATTGAACTAGTTCCATTAGAACAGTGACACAGTCACAGTGTTACAGAATTTGGATGAGGTGCTGGGCAGGCTCAAGTGAGTCCTCTGCATCCATCCACCTGGCTTCTCACTGACTGCAGCTGGGCCTTGGAGCAGCTCTGTGGTGTCACACAGGTCATGCAGCTCTCTGGGCCTCAGTCACGCCACCTCCGCCACCTGTGAAATGAAGTGGCAAGACTAGAACATGGCCAAGCGCTCTTCCTCCTCTCACATTCTGTGTTTATGTGTCTGTCTATGTTAGTTCTCTGTATGTACTTTAAAAATAATGTATGAATAAACAAATGAGTAAATATTTGCATTGACTGGAAAACTCTTCTGGAATTCAGGGGTCACTAATACAAATACCTGTAGGCCAGGTGTACCAAACAGGTGAAGCAAAACTGTGAGGAGAGATATTGGCCTATGGACCGGAGGAATCATATCCTTCTTGAAGAAATCAAATTCGGATTTTTATTAGACATTATTTTAGACCAATGGAGAAGGCTGGAGTTGGCCCGTGTGCTGTGGATTAGGACTTCTGAATTAGATGGTTGTCTGGGTTCCTTCTGACTCGAAGCAGAGTCTTACTTGTACTGCTTCCTGGAATGCCAGGTGCCTCAAACTTCCTCTGTCCTCCCTCTCAGTCTAAACCTAGTTATGGGAAAAGACCTAATAAACTCATCCATTGAAGGCAACCGCAACCAGTGAGAATACTTATATTTTTACAGGGTAAGACTTAAGTCAAAGTGAGGATGCTCTGATTGTGGAACTCAGGCATCAGTGATCAGGCCAGACAGGCAGCTCTGGCTGTGATCCAGAATCCATACCACATGTGTCTACCTGCCCAAACCTGGGAGACAGGAGCTGAAGCCATACCTACAAAGCCCTCTCTACAGAACTGCTGGGTGCTTTGATCATATGGAGTGCTTCTCTTGGGAATCCATGTGCCTGGGAGGTATCTGCTAAAACAGCTCCCACCTGGAACTAGGGACCTCCCTTCCTAACAGAAATTCACACCTTATAGCCACCCACACCTAGAAGTTGGCTATAGGTAACCAGCATCTCTGATGCCACCCAACAGGTTTCCCAAAGAATTCCTCTACTCAGGTGCCATTTTTTAGAAGTGCTGAGAAAAGTAGCCTGTTATGTTCCCAGAAAACGGGTAGAGGAGGAGTCTGTAAGCCCCTTCCTGAAAGTCCTGGCCAGCCCCTCTGCATTCCACAGGCCTAGGTCAGGAGGTGTACTAAGAGCAACACTGTGAAGCCATCACTGGAAGAGCATGGCCAGGTGGGAGAAGGGAGAGCTCTTCCATCTCCTAAGAAGAGGAATCTAAATCTAGGTAGTGTTGACACCTTCATAGAGACATTTCTCTGAATTCTGGGACCTAAGACAACAGAGAACTCTCTCTAACTCTCAAATACTTCTTCTCTGTTCACTAATGATAAAGGGATTGAGATTTCTCCACTCTTATGAATTAGTGAGATTACAAGCAAGATCATTATACAACAAACTCTGAGGATCCAGGAGGATCCATCTATTTTAAAAGGGTATTACATTCACACATACACACACACACACACACACACACACACACACACACACACACAAATTTTAAGTCCAACAAAAAATTCCAAGCGTTCTTTCACAATGAAATCCAGGTAGTTGCCAGACTATTGCCTTTTTTTGTTTCTGAACTGTGAAAACATAGGGAACTTCAAGAGCTCTTGGTGACAGGGTTTAGGAGAAGGTATGACCACATGCCATGCACATGTGTTACAACACAGCTGGTTGTGAGATTTGAGCTGAGAGGCTAGCAGGGCATGTTAGGATGTGCAGGAGATTGTGAAGAATAACCCTTCAGTCTTGGAAAGAGACTTCGGATCTTTCTAGTTCTTTATTGTGTTTTCTTTTTTATAAGAAGCATACAGTATAGTCCAAATGGGTCCAGAAGTGTCACCCATGAAATGCCATGGAAAACCTAGGTCTAGACCATAGGGACCAGGTTGGGCCTGTCACCCCTGCCCTTTCATCTTCTTCAACAACAACTCCAAGACCTGGACTTGTGAGGAGAGCTGGATGGCTAGATGCCTTAACCCAGTCTTGCCACCAGGTCCAGACAATGAAGTCTCTGTGCTGAACTGTAGCCATTGGTAGATCTCTTCCTATGACTGCCTTCCTCAAAGGTTCTCTTCTGGTGTCTGGAGTTGTCTGAGTCTGGAAAGGCCAAGTGGGCATGTTACTCTCGCCCAGACAGGACGTGGCATTGGCCTTGGTCTCCTCATTTTTTCCTTTGCAACACTCTAATCCTTTAGCTTGTGCAGGGGCTCTGCAGCTGTATTATGGGTTTGTCTCAGGGTCTTCTAGCCAGCTGCAGTTTCCATAGGGTGGTTTTGCAAGTGGATTGTTCTGATTAGTAGGCATGATGTTCCTTTTATGGGGTTGTGCATGATTGGATTACCAGAGTGGTACCGATACTCAGATTATTTGTGTAAGGCTCCCTCTGGGTTTAAGTAGATCAGAGGGGGCCTTAAACTTACCAGGATCCACTTATCAGAGATCACTGGGGGCTGGGTACAGTCTTTCTATCTCAGCCACTTGGGAGACTGAAGCAGGAGGATTGCAAGTTTGAGGCCAGCCTGGGCAATTTGGAGAGACCCCGCCTCAAAATAAAAACTAAAAAGGGCTGGGGGTGTAGCTCAGTAGTAGAGCATCCCTGGGTTCAATCTCTAGCACCACAAGACAAAAATAAAACAAGAACAAAACAACAGCAGCACCCTTCCTATGTATGCTGTGTTTGTTCATGTGGAAGGAGGGAAGATGAAGAGTTTGAGGTGGGAGTGAAAGGGGGCCAGTGTCTTCTGCTTTTCTCTTCACTGTACACGTAATTGAATATATTTGCTCTAAGTCTGTCCCTAGCACTTTCTTTCTCCTCTCCCCTCCTCCCTCTCCTGCTCCCTTCCTCTACTTCAAGGATCTTTCTGCAATTTACTAAAGGTTTTTTTTTCTTAATACAGTGTTTTGTGGATATACTTGATGTTGAGAATTACTGTGTTGTATTCATTTATGTATGTAGTGTTATGGGATCTGGTTCTCAACACATAGTGAGACCACCAGAGACTAAAGTAGGAAAAAAAGAAAACACATTGACACCTCAGGACCACTACTCCAAGTAAGGGAAGCAATAGTGGGGAGTGACTTCAGCAAGCTAGTTTTTTTTTTTTTTTTGTGGTACTGGGGATCGAACTCAGGGCCTTGTGCTTGCGAGCAAGCACTCTACCAGCTGAGCTATCTCCCCAGCCCCAGCAAGCTAGTTTTTAAAGTGAAAACAAAACAAAACAAAAATCCTGACATGCTTACAATAGGGGGCTTTTTTCTTTCTTTCTTTTTTTTTTTTCAAAGGAATGTAAGCAGCCAGCTCCAGGTTATCTCTTTTGGGCTGCACCTGGTGGGTTAGCAGGGTGAGCTACGTGGGGGGAGCCAGACTACCCATATCTGAAGCTGGCAGCTTCTGGGGCCTCCGAAGGGATGGGCTACTTCACAGAAATGGTCACAATGTCCTTAACTCATGGCCACATTATTTTATCTCTGGTATTGTCCTTGTATTTACCACAGTCCGCATAGATTTTATTCACACTCATTTTAGTTTGGTCAATCTTGACTAGATATATTTGTTTTATATCAGAGAGTCTCTACCTTTTTCTTTTTATAAGGGAGTCTCTACTCTTCCACAATAGAAAAGTTTGGTTGGATTCATTCCACTGTTCTTCCCTTATCCCATTCCTCTTTCCTCCCCCTTCTCCCCCTTTGTCTACTCTACTGATGTTTCCTCTATTTTGATGAAATTCCCTCCCCACTCTTCCCCCTTTTGTCCCGTTTCCTTCCTTCCTTCCTTCCTTCCTTCCTTCCTTCCTTCCTTCCTTCCTTCCTTCCTTCCTTCCTTCCTTCCTCCCTTCCTTCTTTTCTTCCCCCCTCCCTCCCTCCCTTCCTTCCTTCCTTCCTTCCCCCACCCCCTTATTTTGGACTAACTTCTGTATATCAGAGAAAACATTTTACCTTTGACTTTCAGAGACTGTCTTATTTCACTTAGCATGATACTCTCCAGTTCCATACATTTACCAGCAAATGCCATAATTTCATTCTCTTTTATGATTGAGTAATACTCCATTTCTTTATTGATCCAACTATTGAAGGGCACCTAGGTTGATTCCATAGCTCGACTACTGTGAATTGCACGGCTATAAACAATGATGTTGCTGCATCCCTGTAGTATGCTGATTTAAAATCTTTTGAATATATACCAAGGAGTGGGATAGCTGGGTCATATGGTGGTTCCATTCCTAGTTTTTTTTTTTTTCCACTCCATATTGCTTTCCAGAGTGGTTGCACTAATTTGCAGTCCCACCAACAATGTATGAGTGTACCTTTTCTCTATATTCTTACCAATATTTATTATTATTTGTATTCTTGATAATTGCCATTCTGATTAGAGTGAGATAAAATCTCAATATAGTTTTGATTTGCATTTCTCTTATTGCTAGAGATGTTAAACATTTTTTTTTCAAGTATTTTCTGGCCATTGTATTTCTTCTTTTGAGAAGTTACTTTCTAGTTCTTTCACCCTTTTGTTGATTGGGTTATTTGTTTTTTAGGTGTTACACATTTTTTGAGTTCTTTGTATATTGTGGATATTAATGCCCTGTGAATCATGTGGCAAAGATTTTTTTCTATTCTGAAGGCTCTTCAGGCTCATACTCTTGTTTCCTTTGCTGTGCAGAAACTTTTTAAATTTGATGCCATCCCACCTATTGATTTTTTATTTTATTTGTTGTGCTTTAGTAGTCTTCTTAAGGAAGTAGATTTCTGTGCTGATATGCTGGAGTATTGGGTCTACATTTTTTCTAGCAGTTGCAGAGTTTTTGGTCTAATTCCTAGGTCTTTGATCCTCTTTGAGTTGAGTTTTGTGCAGGGTGAGAGATAGGGGTCAAATTTCATTCTTCTACATATGGATTTCTAGTTTCACCAGCAACGTTTGTTCAAAAGGCTGTCTTTTCTCCAACATATGTTTTTGGCACCTTTGTCTAACATCAGAAAGCTGTATTTATATGGTTTTGTCTTTGTGTCTTCTATGCTATTTCACTGGTCTGCGTGTCTGTTTTGGTGTCAGTATCATGCTAATTTTGTCACTATAGCTCTGTAGTATAATTTGAGGTTCAGTATTATGAAGTCTCCAGCATCTTTTTTTTTTTGGTTCAGGATTGCTTTGACTACTGGGTCTCTTATTTTTCCAAATATCTTTAAGAACTGCTTTTTCTAGTTCTGTGAAGAATGTCATTGGTATTTTGATGGGTATTGCATTGACTCTTTTGGTAGTGTGGTCATTTTGAAAATATTAATTCTGTCTATCCAAAAACATGGGTGGTTTTTCTATTTTCTAAGATCTTCTTCAATTTCTTCCTTTAGTGTTCTATAGTTTTCATTGCAGAGGCACTTCACCTCTTTTATTATGTTGATTCCCAAGTATTTTTTTGAGGTTATTATGAGTGGGATAGTTTTCTTAATTTCTTTTTCAGCAGATTTATTATTGGAGTATAGGAACTTGATTGATTTTTGTATGTTGATATTATATCCTACTACTTTGCTGAATTTATTTATCTACTCTTCTGTAGAATTTTTTGGGTCTTCTAAATGTAGGATTGTGTCATCAGCAAACAGATAATTTGAGCTCTTCTTTTCCTCTTTATATCCCTTTAATTTCCTTCTCTTGCCTGATTGCTCTGGCTAGAGTTTCAAGGATGATACTGCATAGGAGTGGTAAAGGTGAGTATCTTTGTCTTATTCCTGTTTTTAGAGGAGATGTTTGTCAGTTTTTGTCTGTTCAGTATAATGTTGACCTTGAGTCTGTCATACATAACCTTTACAATGTTGAGATAAGTTCCTCTATCTCTAGTTTTTCAAGTATTTTAAGCATGAATGGATACTGTGCTTTGTCAAATGCTTTTTCTGCATCTATTGAGATTATCATGTGATTTGTTTGTCTTTATGTCTATTTATGTGACAAATTACATTTACTGATTTCTGTTTGTTGAACCAACCTTGCATCCCTGGGATGAAACCCACTTGAACATGGTGCACTATTTTTTAATGCATTTTTGTATGTGCTTTACAATATTTTATTAAGAATTTTCACATTTATGTTCATTAAGGATATTGGCCTGAAGTTTTCCTTCCTTGATATGTCTTTGTCTGGTTTTGGTATTGAGGTGATACTGACTTCAAGAATGAATTTGGGAGAGTTCTTTTCTTTTTTATGGAATAAGTTGAGTAAGATTGGTATTAGTTCTTCTTTTAAGGTCTGGTAGAGCTCAGTTCAGTTTTCTATATTCTCTTGGTTCAATTTGGGTAGGTCATATGTCTCTAGGAATTTCTTCAAAATTTTCTAGCTTATTGGAGCATAAATTTTCAAAATAGTTTCTAATGATCCTTTGGATTTCAATAGTGCCTGTGATATTTCCCTTTTCATCTCTAATTTTGTTAATTTGAGAGTTCTCTTTCTTTTGGTTAGTTTGGCTCAGAATTTATTAATCTTGTGTATACTTTCAAAAAACCAACATTTTTTTTTTTTTTGATCTTTTGTATTTCAAATTCTCAGTTTCATTGATTTTGGCTCTGAGTTTAATTATTTACTGTCTTCCACTTATTTTGTTGTTGGTTTGTTCTTCTTTATCTAGGGCCTTGAGGTGTAATGTTAGGTTATTTGTTATATTTATATTTTCTGGATATATGAACTCAATACTATATAGCCTGTCTTCTTAGAACTGTCTTGAAGGCTGGGTTTCTTGGGTCTTGGATACCAGAGTTTGCCCTAGGTATGATATGAGACATCATCAGGCACTTCCCTAGTGAGGATCAAACCAGTGCTGAAAGTGGATGTTCCCACTGGGCAGGGATGTGGCCCATTAACTGTCTCTCAGAACTGTCTTTCCTTTCTTTCTTTCTTTCTTTCTTTCTTTCTTTCTTTCTTTCTTTCTTTCTCTCTTTCTCTCTTTCTTTCTCTCTCTCTCTCTCTCTCTGATGATGGCAGTGGGTAGGGATTTTAGGGCTAAGACTTCTATATGCTTTATTCAACCTTATAAAACATAAATGTGCTTTAGAACACTTTAGGCCACTTCCCCAAGCTCCTTGACACTCCCTGGGCAAGGTCCTACAACATTCACACTAGGTTTAACTTGAACTTGAACTTAACTGAATGCATCACAACATTTAATTAACATTTAAAATTTGTTTATTGTTTACTATATGTTTCATTCACTAGAAGGAAGGACTCTCTGAGGACAGGGCTGTCTGTCTCATTCCCAGTTGAACAGTCTGGTGTTTGGTACAAGGTGGACTCTCAGTTGAATGAGTTCAGCACAGAACTTTTATTTGGTGGAATGTCTGCTTAGGTGCTATCTTTACTCTGTTACTTTAAGATTCTTAAGTCTTGTTTAGTTTGAGAAAACCTCTTGAATATTGCTAACATTTCTTTCCTTGAAAGGGTCTCCCGATCTGGCATTGGCTTTCAGTCCAACCCAGTTCCCCTAATGTCTATTGAGTGTGATGATCTGGAGTGTAGGCTTTGGGGTCAGATGGAAGATCTGAATTCTGGGCTCAGCCATTTTCAAGGCATGTGACCTTGGGCAAGTTGTTGACCTTCTCAAAACTGGTGTATAATAAATATCTCCCTTGCAGGGTATTATGGCTGCAAGGGGTAAAGGAGTTGACATATGTAAAATAGTTATACACTACCTGACACACGCTAAATGCCACAGTTGTTAATTTCTTCAGGGTCTACTGCATACTTGGTTTCATGCTAACCACTGAAGATACAGAGATGAACAACATGCCATTTATTTACTTATTTATTTATTTATTTATTTATTTATTTATTTATTTATTTTTGCGGTACTGGGGATGGAACTCAGGGCCTTGTGCTTGCGAGGCAAGCACTCTACCAGCTGAGTTATCTCCCCAGCCCATAACATGCCTTTTAAATCTCCTGATCAAGATAAGAAGTGGCCCAAGCAACAGCCCTGGGCATGAGGATAAAGTATGGTTGGTTCTCAGACCTCAGCTTGGAGTTGAGGCATGAATGAAAGATAGCATTGTGGGACCAGGGGTGAGGCCAAACCCCCAAGCAGTCAAAAAAAGGTTGAGTAAAGATAAAACTCTTGGCAAGAGCAAGAATACAGAGACTGGGGACCTGGGGCTAAGAGAGGGCCACTGAAGCAGCCCCAGAGTTCCAGATTCTTTTAGTAAAACTGTGAGACCTCAGGTGAGGTAGGAAGCAGGTATGACGGGCTGGTGAGACACTGTTTTCAAGGATTTTACCATTTGTAAGGGAGAGTAACATGTAAGTCATCAATAATATAAACAGGATGAGCCCGTGCCAAGTACAGGGGAAGGAGTAATTAACTGCTGGGGATACAGGAGGGAGGGTGTGGTGGGTGTGGCATTAACCAAGGAGAGAAAGAGCCTAGGAGGTTTTGGGAGGATGAAAAGGAATTTGGTGGAGGTGGAGGGTGGGGTGAGTGGAGGGGTGGGACATAAAGTGGAGGGGTGGGACACAAAATCGAGGAATGAAACAGACGGGTTTTGTGATGATGAGGGTTTATCTGAATGGTTGTGGTGGGGCAGTGCGCTGGGCTTAAGGAGCATTTGGGCTCCTCCTTCAATGGACTATGCTTAAACAGCCTGAGCCATATTTCTTTATAGAGAGTGAGTCCCACTGAGTGGTTTGAAGCAGGCAACCATAGTCCCTGGTGCCTAGGCCCACTGAGTGGCCTGTTGGAATGCTGACTTTGGAGATGCACAGAACTTCTTTATCAGTTTTGGGGCACTGAGAAAAATCAACCAAACTTTCCAAATCTCAGCTTCTTCATCCATAAAATAGGGAGCAACAGGGTGTTGTAATAAATAAATGAGATAACACCTGTGTGAAAGTCATCAGAATCAGAATGGAGTCACTTTTGTTACCGCCCCTCTCCCCAAATAAATAAAGCCAGGAGACTAAGAAGGGAAGGCCCTCATGCATTTTTATTTATCTGATAACAAGAGCTATCACAAGAAGCTCTGCCAGAACCATAACTTAGCAAAAGGCTGTCATGACCTTACACAGAGAATACTTCTACATAGACAATTATCTTGGATTGGTGCCACCCTTAAGATTAAGTCTTATAGACAAGAATATCATTTCAAAGATTTATATAATCCTCATTTTTGTCTTCAAGAGTGTATCCTTAGTAGTAGAGCCCATGTTCAGCCTAGATTTTGTCCCGAGAACATATCCCAGAAAAAGACAAAAAGTGTCCCTTGCCTCAATCTTAAACTCATACAGGATATGCTTATGAACTGTCATAGCATGCATATCCCAAATTTGCAAATCCTTGGCTATTTCCAATTACATCCATTTTGATCAGAAAGCCTCTCTCTGTATGTGTTATTTAGGTTGACACATATAAAGGAAGGACTTGGTATAGAAACTGCTACCAAACATGCAGTCACTGCATATCTGTAAGCATCTAGTATTCATGTGTTCATTCATTCAGTCACTCACACATGCATTATTTTACCAGCGTGTATATGTCAAACACTAGGACACTGGGAAGAACAAGACCCAGTCCCTGCCATAAGAGGCCTGTGTGTGTGGGAGGGAAGTCAAATAAACAGGTGGTGACTGTGTTCCATGATAAACACATGTGAAGGCATGCACAGCACTGATGGGAGAGCAGATAAAGGACACCCCCATTGCCATGATGATAATGATGGCTGGAAGGTGGACTAACCATCAAGGAGATGCCCCCTGACCCCAGGAGCCAGTCAGGATGAGCCTTGAGAGTGAACTAAGTCACCCACACGTACTCTGAAGGCCATGAGGAGCCACTGAAGAACCTCAAGCACAGAGTTACCTGGTTCTCTCTGCATTCAGGAAGGTCACTCTGGCTCCAGGGAGAGCAGTTAGGGAGCTGCAGGTGTTTGGGTGAGAAGTAACGAGGTACCATCAAGAACTGGGGTCCTTCATAATGAGGTTTGAAAACCATGATCTATTGGAGAAAGGAAGTGAGAGGGTTGGGCTAATGGAATTTTATAGTTAGAATTTGGGATGTCAAGAGTCTTTTAAGGAATATTTAATGCATGTCTCAAAAAATGCAAAGTCTCAAGATGAGTCAATCAATTTTGCCACTCATATTTTCAATTGTTCTTTAAAATGAAAAAGAGGCTAAGGTTACCCAGAATATTATTTATCTGATTTGGCTTCTTCCATTGAAAGCTTTACTTAAATGACCTGCATTACATTTTACAGAAATATAATTTTATCCAGGTTTATCTTTCTTTTCTATTAATGCATAATATCATATTACCATAGCTCAAACTGGGTAAGCATATTTAGCAAATTATGGAGTGTCTGTGTAGGACTGGACACCTCAAAGAGTAGGTCCTCCATATATGTTGAGTTTCTCTGCTTTATTTCTGTCCAGATGATATGGAAGTTTTCAGTGGAATTGAAATTATTCGATAACATCATTATTCACAGTTTTCCTAATCCACTTCTAGACATTCCCAAACATATCTTGCATTGTCAATCACGTCGTGTTTTCAGATGAATGCTATTGGAACACTGCATTCTCTGAGATCTCTCTTTGCTTTGCTCTTGGAGAATTCAGGTGATCTTTGAGTAGCACCTCTAATGTCTAGACAAGGGAAGACACTAAGAGGGTTTTCCAGAGATCCCATTTTATTGTTTATAATAAACACTTTCCCTGACTCTTTTGCCCTTCAGTAACTAATTTCTCTTCTAAAAATGGGTTTAAATGCATTGATTTCATCTCCTGATTTTTTTCTACTTGTTGTATGTTCCTGCAGATCAAGTTTTGAGTCAGAAGTTAGGTTATCCCTCTCCAATAGTGTCATGATATGCCTTCAGTATCCTGAGTAGGAAATTTAACTCTTGTCTTTTTGATCTGTACAATTTATGCTTCTTGTTTCTCCTATCAAAAAGAATTTGGGTGGAATATATCCTCATGAAATTTTTGATAGGCCCAAAATAGCCTGTTCTCCTGGATTGTAAATCGAAAGTTATTTGGTTTGAGATGTTTCCAGATTCCAAGTGCCCCTAATTTTCTACTGCTTTGGAGGCCACACTTAAAGATCACTATGTGAATTCCCTATAGTGGCTGTTAATGTGCAAAACTCACGTAAAGTTTCCAAACTCAAAGACTGAAAATAGATTTGAGTTAAAGGAAAATGTGCTATGGCAACTATTCTACCAGGTCCTTGACAGAAAAACAAATCAATAAAGCAAAGGCATTACAAGCCTGGCAATGAAATAGAGTATTGAGAGTATACTTTATTTAGAGATATTACTTTAAATCTGTGCTATGGAACATCTATAGGTTATCTACAGTTTAAAGAAAATGAACTCCCTTGCCTGAAACTGGTTGAAGGCATGGTGGATGGGACTTTGGGAAACAGAAATGAAAAGAAAGCAGAAGTTAGGTGGAAAGACAAGTCAACAGATCCACAGGATATGTGGTCTTCCTCCTAGAGAGTGTGGGTGGAGATGAGGACTTAAACATCCACTGAGCCCCACTTTATGCTTAGGGACTGTGCTTAGTGCTTTGCAGGCATCATCTTTTAGATCTCAAGAATCCCTCAATCTCAGAGAGATTGTGATTCCTCAATAACACAAAATCAGTAAGTGGTGGGGCTTAGAATCAAAACTGAGTCTGCCCAACCTTAAGGCCCATGAGACTGTTTCCATCACTCTGTAGCTGCTGCCTCAAGAACAATCTGCCTGGGGATCGGACTGGCTCTTGCCCAAGGTTGAACCAGGTCTCTTTCAACACTGAGATTCTAGGTCACACATCAGAACACACGGAAGCATGGCACACCCTTCACCTCTTTACCCAAGGACCTGCTGGTGCATCTTGTCTTCATGTGCCTGAGGGGTGCTCCTCCTCTATCATATTCACTCATCCTGAGAAAGGCAGCTCATTATTTGGGGATGGTGGCTTCTAAGATTTTGGCCGAACTGGGCAGTTAAGCCCCGTGTTTTGCTGGTGAGGTTGGAGAGGATTTGGGGGATATGGTGCATGAGCTAATGTAGCAGTAGTGGGGTTTTATGGTGTTGTTATGAACTTTATGATGTGGCTTGATGGTTTCATGTAGCCTCATAAAACAAGCTGCAGGGTGAATACAACACTCCTTCTGCCTTCCCGACAGAGATGAGATCTTCTTTAGTGTTCAGAATATTTCCTGATGCTCCTACTCAGGTTAGCTCACTTTTCAGATTGTAATAAGGTTCTGTAATAGGTGTGAGGAAAAATAGAAGAGGTGGGGGGAAATCCATCAGCTCAAGTCACTACACTGCCATTCCTGGCAGAAATGAATGACTCATGTCAGAGTGGAGTACCAAAACTCATAGAAACGGGCTTGTTTAGCTTGGGCAGTAAATAAATAAGTCAGTTACACATTGCTTGGATGGCTGGCAAAAATATTGTCATCATAGCAACTCTCCCTTCATGCTCACTCTGCTTATACAAGTTATCAGCCTCTGTCCCAACTCCAAACTACCTCAGGAGGAGGAGCTGGGCCAGGTCCATTCCTCATTTATAACAAGCTCTGAGTGAAGGGGAGGGACCAACAGTGTTGCCTCCTGTGCAGGCTGCTGCCTGAGTTACATCCACCAATGCCTCGGGAGCAGCCGGCTGGCTGCATCCTTCTCCTCACATTCCTCGGTCTGTCTGGGCTGGTTGGTGCAGTTACCAGAACGTACCACATTGGGATTCTGGAAGAATACTGGAACTATGTACCCCAAGGAAAGAACGTCATTACGGACACAAGTTTTTCAGAAGACAAGTGAGTGAACTTGGGGTCCTCACAGACCTAGGTTTGGCCTCTTTTTGACTCTAGATGGGGAAGGGTGTATTCCTTGGGTAGTTACGATTGAGACCAATAGAAGGGTTTCAATTTTGCTTGAAGAACCCTAGTATGGGTGGACTTTCAATTTGTATGAGAATTTCTTAGCTCCACATATTTGTTGAGCCATCTATTAACCTTGTCTGTGAAGAGACATACTCTACCAGGTGTTTTGAATAATAGCTTACTCTCTAAAAGGATAATTTTTTACTAGCAACTTCTAGGGGGTTCAGAACTCAGTTTGTTTAAAAAATATGGCAAACTTGGAATGAAAATCTGAGAATTTTCATGAATTCTTTAGTGTTAAAACTGATAGTGCTCTCTTAGACTTTATTTTTAGGGTAAAGCATCATAATTGGAAATAACTATGCTGTAAGTCATTATGTTCAGGTTTTATTTTGCAATGTTTAAAATAGAGGGAAGTTACAATAGATATGACTGGTATTTTAAGAGTTTCCTTGAGTCTACTTGGAAATGGCTCTTTCTCTGGTGAAAGATTTAGTCCATTCTGGATTCATTCATTCGAAGGGCAATAACCTATCTCAGAGCCTACAGTATAGCTGGAGGAGATAGTGCTGGAGTATCCTATGTCCCCAATATTTTATTTTTGCCAAAAGTTCCCTTCCTTTCCCCTACCTGAAGATTCCAGTGTCTTAAATGTCTTATTTGTTTCATGGATCTCCCTCTGAGGTCACCTCCTGCCTCCAGAAATCAGCATGTACATTTTCAGGTTTGTGTTTCTCAGAACACCTTCTGAAATGAGCCGGAACCACTGTTGGTAATTGAATGCTTTCTTTTTTCTTGATAGGCAGAGCCCATTACATCGACATTCATATTCTGTTTCTTAAGATGAGCTTAGTTGATAAGATTCAGGAACAGGATAGGTTCTGCCAATAAGACTCTAAGAGCAGGACCCCCTCCTCTGGAGGAAAGAGCTAAGATCCAGTTGGCTTGGATACACAATGTCTGGTTTTTCTAACAACACAATGGTGACCTAGTCATGTACATTTATAAAAGAACAATGATGCTCCTGTCAACCAGGGTGCCAAGAGCTTTTCCTTGAACTTTGTACTGGGAAATTTAATGTCTGTAGGGTTATTTCTGAAGAAAGCTCTTGAGTCCTTTCAACCTCACATCTGCTGACCTTTGGTGGTGGTAGTCTTTACTGAAACAAATGGATATGGCACCAAAAAGGTATCCTAATTGCCAGCAGCTATCTCTAAAAATAAAACTTGGCTTCCTCACAGAGGGGTCACTAGAAAATGGTCAGTGTGAGCAGCTACAGGACAGAAGAGTGTTTAAAATGTGTACATTAAGTGCAGCAAATTCAGTCTTCAAGCTAAATGTGATGTTGGGCTGTCTTTCCATACAATTGAGTAAAAAGCAAAGACATTGCTCCTGTCTACAAAAATGCCCAAGTCAGTATTGATGTTGTGGTAATTTGTTCTGACCCAGGAATTCCACTAGGGACTTTTAGTCCACTACTGCTGGTAGGTGTTATTATTTCCATTTCACAAAGCAGGAATGGAGGCTTTAAGGTTAAATACTTGCAGAATTTACTGAGAAAATGGACACACCAAACTCACAGTGCTTTGGTTCCAAAGTTTATATTTTTCTTGTCATGCAACCTGTTTCTTGGTAAAGGTGATCCTTTCCCATTTAATTAAACCCAGCTTTGAGGGAAGTCAGAGAGTCCAGTAGTAAGAACTTTCTAGAAAGTTCCAGTTCTCACCAAAGGCACATTTAGCCTCATTTGTCACTCTTCCCTGAGAGTTGTTGAAAATGATTACTAACCATCTATGACCAAACCAGCTACTTGGGTTTATTTAAAATTCCAAAGCACTTAAAAGACTCATATGCTAGAATACTATTTTCACAAATCTGGGTACAGGAAGAACTGAGGGCTCTCTGTTGATCATTTCAACCATAAGATGGTGCTTTCAAGAAAGTACATCAAAATGCATGAAAATTCTTGGTGTGAAAAAGAAAATAGCCACGATGTAAACAATTAGGTATTCTATTAGAATGAACTGGCTTCCCGAATGCCTTGTTTCCATATGACCGGATCTCTGTCCTTGGGAGCAGCTGGCATGCTAAGATGTCACACCTATAGTGTTGGAGTCCCCAGATGTCTCCTCTTGGAGTGCAGATGGCTAGCATTTTGTGTGGGGCTGACTGTTGACTCTTCAAGAGGGAGCCTTGGTGAGCACACAATACTTGCTGGATTTTATCAGTGGCCACACCAGGGAGGTTCTAGTCCTTGTGGCAGTTGGTTCAGGGCAGGTCCCTAGAAGGTATGGTTGTAGTAGACTGCTGACCTTGCTTGTAGACCACAGGATACACATGCCAGATTCATGTGAAGATGCCCTGAGGAGGGATTCACATGGAGTTCAGCAAGTGTACTACATACTGTGCTACTTTCCCTGAAACAGGAAGGAGCCATCTTGGATGATTCATCGTTCTCAGCTTCCTGTAGGTTGAGAAGACTGCTTTGTGGCAGTCTGCTGTTTTGGATATTCAAACTCAGACAAATGCTTGGTATACAGAGGCCCCAGAGAGCCAGGTGCCAGTATTCCTCTGAGAGTGAAAAGACCCTGAAATCTGGATCTGGAGGTCGGCCTTCTAGTTCTGACTCCGCTCCTACTTGCCATGTCATCTTGAACATGTCACGTTATCTCCATGAATATCACTTACCTCAATTTGTATAACAAAGGAACTGAACTATAACCACTAAAATCACTCAAGAAGTGTAATTTCAAATGCAGTTCTGGAACTGAGTGAAAAAAATCTTGTCTAATTAGAAATATTTTTGCAATGTTGAATGAAAGGAAAATGATTTACAAAGGTTCAGTCCCTAGGAATTGAAGTTGGAGAAAGCCTGGGATTGATAGTGGTGATATGTGACAATTTGGGAAGTAGTCTGTATTTTTCATTTTTTTTTTCTGTCCTTTAAGACCCTGACCCCCCACCCTATCTGTACATAAAACTATTCTGCAACTCTGAACTATTTCCTGACATGATTTTTTTTTTATCATGCACTTGGTCTTTATCATTTTTCTTATCTCTGTGTTACTCTCTAGTTGATACATATCTCTTGCCTCTGCAGCTGGAGTAAAAACACTGTTGTGATAGGGAAGAATATTCAAATACATCAAATAACTTCCTTTGTCACTGACAGTATCCTGTGGAGGACAGAGCAAAAAACCAGGCATTGCAATCTCAAAGACTAATCATTTTATCAATTTATTTGTTCTGATTGCTATATATTTGAATAAGGGGAATGGGCAAAAATTTTGAAAATAAGGGAGTGAGTGCCAGAATTTCAATGATGTAAAAACATCTGGAAACAAAATTTCACAGTATCAAGAGCCTAAAAAATTCTGATGCATAAATGGGAAATGGGAAATAAATCAAAATCATTCCACCAAGACACTGTACCAAAGAGATGGTGAAATTCCACTTTCCAACTTGGTACCTTTGCTTGATCTCAGGGTTCAAAAATATAATACAGACAGTAATAAGTAATATTTCTCAGAGAGTCAGGATTTTTGAGTTATATGCTATTTAGAAATGTTTTTCTCCACCTAAATATCTTCCTCCTCCTCCTCACTGGGCTTAATGGGGATACCAGGTTCCTTTGATTTGCCTAGGGATGGTGTCAGCATTTTGATCCACTCATGTCAATCCTGCTCTGGCTCATAAAGTACTTAATTAGGGTGTGACTGTGCTTCAGTGGTAAAGCCTGGTCTTTAATGGGACCAGAGTGGGGTCACCTTAGTTAAAGACAGTTTTCACCATAGATCTCATTAAGCAACCTGCACACACACATATTATTTTTCCCCCTGGTGAAATGCAGGGTTTCCACAGATTTTAGTTACTGGGCAGGACTGGTCTTGCACATAAGTGAGTCTGACCACTGCTCAAACCCAGGTTTGTAGGATCTGTTAGAGTTTACCTAACCATATCACCACATCAGCCCGGTTGGTGGGAAGGGCTTTTTTGAGTACTACCTAGGAGCAGTCCCTGTGAGGAGGGTGAGGGAGAGACACATATGTCTCTCTGAAAGAAGGGTCATTGAGGGAAGCAGGTTAGTGATATAGAGTGACTTTTGTAGTCTTTGAAGTGGAGGGGAGAATATCATCTGACTAGTCCTTAGTCTTGACAAATGGTGACTTTCAATCTCAACTTCTATCTTACCAGCATCAAAAATCATGTGTGGGTCCAATGCTGTGTGACTCTGTAGGAGTGCGGTCATGCCCTGTATCAGTAAGCAATTGCCTTTAGCTGACAGTAGGGTAATGGAAATGTAGCAACTTAAACAAATTAGGATTTTGTATTTGCTTGATAAGAAGCCCAGAAGTTGGTAGCCTACTGCTGGTGGATAGAAGGTATGATAGGGAGGGCACTAGGGACTTTTGGTGTCTCTGACTCAGCCATCTTAGCCTGTGGTTTCCTTCCTCAAAGATATTCATAACCACAAGATGGCTTTTGGTACTCCAGCCATCATATCTGTGTTTCAGGAAGAAAGAGAAGAAAAGGTAGGAGGGGTATAATTCTTACATCCCTTTAAAGGACTTTTGTGGAAACCCTGCCCAACCAATTGAGCACGTAGCTCACTGGATACTCAGTACAAAGTGGGCTTAAAAATCAGCCTTTCAGTTCTGTAGCTATGCGTTTTCCTATCAAAAAAAAAAAAAAAATGGGGGATTCAATTTTGTCACTAAGAATAAAGGGGAGAGCGTGAGCATTGCAAGGTGATTCTAGCCCTCTCCCACTTTATTCATTCTCTCCTGTTTGCATCAGTCATGAGCATTCTCTTAGTCTCCCTCTTCCTTTTTTCACCTCCACATAGAAGGAGCCCAAGACCTGGTTGGTAGGGTCAGTGTCACAGAGTCCTTACTATGTTCCACACATTGTTCTAAAAACTTTACCTGCTGTACAGAAGGTGTCAGATCTATCCCCTGTCAAGGGGACCAGGAGGTGGGAACTGGGAGAGCTTCCTCTGTCAAGTGTGGTCCAGCAGTGGTCTAGCAGAGACACCACGGCAGCCCAGTTGACTGATGAATTCTGGAACTCTGGCATCAATTAAGAAATTAGAATTCTTGCTCTACTTTCTAGACAAATGACCAAATCTCTCTTTGCCTCAGTTTTCTCATCAGTAAAATGGAAATAGTGATATACGGGATACAAAAGTATATATACTGGATACAAAAGTGTATCAGTTTCCTGTGGCTGCTATAGCAAACGGCTAAAAACTGTGGCTTAAAATAATAACAATTTATAAAATAGTAACAGTTTATTCTCTCCTGGTTTGGGATGCCAAAGTCTGAAATGAGTCTGAGCACACTCTCTGGAGGCTCTGAGCAAGAAGCCGTTCCTTGCCTCTTGTGGCTGCTGATGGTTTCCAGCATTCCTTGGCCGCTACACTCTCATTCATTTTCATGTATAATTCATTTGCATCATAAATGCCAGCTCTCCCACCTCAGAGGGTTCTAGAGAGCAGAAGCTCTGTGGGAAAGAGACCTCCAAGTAGTCACTTTCCTGCTAAGAGAGCTTCATCAGAAAAAATCGTGACTGGCATGGACTGAGCACCAGGCTCCCAGGCGCTGGGTGTGGGCCGCACACCTCCTCTCACTTAATCCCCACCACGTGGCTACTGGTTTGCAGGTGGATAACTGGAGTTCAGAGAAGGCAGTTCACTTGCCCAGGTGGGAAACTGATATTCAGGCTCATTTCTCTTCACAACTCTTGATACAAGTTACCTGTGTTCAGAGGGGAGATGGTGGAAATGAAGGGCAAGAGTAAAGGACCCAAGGCTTAGGCAGTGCCAAGGAATCAGGATGAAAGAACTGTATAGGAGCACATCACCAGGATGACTTGGAAAATTATTAATCTAATTAGGGAAGGTGTGGCTGCACTGAGTTATAATGTGTAATCTCTATCTCCACCCTTTTTGCCAAGTGGCATTTGTCCCGGATCTGGTCCTGTTTCCTTCTCTGTGAGCACCGGCTCCTCTCAAGCTCAGACAAGGCCGCCACTTGCCCTTGCTGTGACTGTAATGTCGTCACGCATTTGTCCCGACCACACCTCCTGCTGATGTTCCTTCCTTCCTGGCTTCTCTTCACCCCACATTCCCCAACCCCAGACATTCAGGTTCTTCATAGTGCAGTTGGCAATTAACATATAAAACTGTGTGTTGCTATTTATTCTCCAATGCATGTCTTGATTTCCCAAACAAATGAGAAAAAGTCTCTTGAGTTCAGGGACTGAGATTAGTATATCTTGGCCCCAGTTTCTATTTCATGTCGATAGTAGGTGTTAACAGTTGCCCCATGGTGAGCAATGGGGAAAATAATCCCGTTGAAAGATATGGGGGAAGGGATTGCTGGTAAGGTGCGCACCTCTTATTATCTAGGAACTCCTCAGGGTCTAGCCTAGAAGTCCATCTGCACTGTTGGGATGATTCCTACAGGACAGTTCTTTCTGACACTGTTTCATCTCACCTGTTTTCGGAAGGCGTCTGCCATCATGGGGTTGCCCCTTGGCAATGTCAGTGTGATGGTAAATCTTTAAGGTCTTTAAGGCTGTTGCTAGTGTGAAACTTCCCCACTCCAGTGGATTTCTTCATAGCAGAAAATAGATCCCTCCTCAGCTTGAGTCAATATGAGACTATATGTTGGGGATGTTCCTGAGGGGTACTGATTATTCAGTGCCTCACAACAGGACCTTCTGTGGCTACTGGATAACAAAGTTCACCAGGGCAGGCATTCTAGGAGTATACTCTATTTGATTGGAGGTTGCTTCTTATGGATAGCTCTTTTGAGGTGACCCCTCTGTCTGTTTCTTGGACAAGGTTTGCATCTTCTAGAAGATGAAGTTTCTGACCTACTATTTCAAATGTACTAAGTGTTAGAGGTAGTTTGCTTGCATAGACACTAAAAAACTACTTTTTCTTTCTTCTGACCTCCAATTTTTTATTTTGTATTATTTTATTAGTTCTTTTCAGTTATATACAGCATTAGGATTCATTTGAACATAATTATAAAAGCATGGAATATAATTTGTTCTAATTCAGTCCCCAGTACTTTCCCATTCCCTTCCCTCCTTCCTCCCTTGTTCCTTTTTCTCTGCTCTACTATCTTTCTGCTTTTGCTTATAGTTTTTTTTTTTTTAATTAGTACCTTGTGGATATATATGGTGATGAGATTCAATGGGGTGTATTCATATATGTACATAGTAAAGTTAGTTGACCCCCACTTTCTTTTTCAATTTCATCAGTTTTTTTTAAAATCAAATAGTTAACTATATTATTTGTTTTGTGCTAAGTACTCTAGAAATGTGATTTCCAAATTTGGATAAACATCAGAATTGTGTTAATCAGAATAGGTCAAGTTATATGAGAGCAACAAACAACCACCAAATCTCAGGGGTTTAACGTCAGAAAGGTTTATGTTTTGCCCACCGGAGTTCAGAGGGAACTGTCTGTCCTGGGCACCCAGAAGTCCTGGCAGCTTTGGTCCTGAGGCTTCACCATTTCAACAGGAGGCTTCCATGCAGCAGAGACACAGAGGGTCTTGCAGTGACAGTTAAATGCCCTGACCCACTACCACTCACAGCCCATCTGCAAGGAACCTCATGGTTCCAACTAACTGCAAGGGCAGGGTATTTGGATTCTCCTTCTGCTGGGAAGAAAGAAGGATCAGAACTAGCAAGCTCTGGACAGCTCTATGGCAAGAATCACTTGGTGAGCTTAGAAAATATACAGTTGCTAAGTCTTGACACCAGGAAATCTGATTCATTGACCCTGAAATGGGGCCTAGGAACCTAAACATTTGGCAAATATTCCTAAATGATTCTGATGCAGGTGGCACTTGGGTGGACATTTGGAGACAACTACTTTTGGGGCAACCATTGGCTGTTGGGGCGATAAGATTGACACATCTACAGGAATGTGCAAAACAAGTTGGTGTTTAACTCAGAGATAAAATATGTAGCATGTATAATAAGTGCTGTGGGAAGTCAGCGAGTATTTCACCTCCCTCAGATGCTCCATTTCACCTCTTGTTTGGGTGGCTTTGCCAGACAAGTCATGGTAACACTTGGAGGTGTTAGAGAAAATTCTCAGACAGGGGTGGGTTCAGGACTTTTTAGTAGTTTAAAAGTGGCAGTATGTGTGTGAGGGTGTGACCATGCATATGCATGTGTGTTCACGCATATGTGTGCGTGTGCACATGTGTGTGTACACGCTTGCACATATGATGGGAGAATAGGGTAGAGAAGTGCAGAGGGTCTTCCCTGCAGAGGGAAGCTGGAGGGATGAGGACCTATAAATAATCTCATTATAGCTTTTGATTCATCAGGCTGAGCTCAGACAGCTCAGCAGGGGTTCTGAGTCTAATACTTGCTCTGTCTGTCACTACCTTACTGGGTGGCCCAGTGTCACTCATAAAAGTAGGCAACTCCACCCACGCTAGTGCTAATTAGGCAACTTGTGGATGATTCATTTCTTCCTCTGCTTTTTCCTCCTCCTCTTCCTTCTGAACAACCTATTCAATCAGAAGTTGTACTATCTGCTAGTTAACTAACAGAAGCCTAAAGAAAAAAGTTTAAATCCTTTGGAGATGTTTGTTTCTTCCTCTCTCCCCCTTTCTCTCCCTCCTTTCTTCCTTCCTTCCTTCCTCTTTCTTTCTTTCTTTCTTTCTTTCTTTCTTTCTTTCTTTCTTTCTTTCTTTCTTTCTTTCTCTCTCTCTCTTTCTCTTTCTCTCTCTCTCTTTCTTTCTTTCTTTCTTTCTTTCTTTCTTTCTTTCTTTCTTTCTTTCTTTCTTTCTTTCTTTCTCTTTCTTTCTTTTACCTTTCCTTACACAAAAAAGATCCAAATGCTGGCAATCACCAGGTCCCAGATTCCTTTTGGCTTCTCACTTGACTATCCCAAGGGTGTGAACCTCTTCCTCATAATCTCAAAATGGTTACTGGAGCTCTAGTCATCATGACTTCATTTCAGGTATGAATAAGAGTAAAAGTAAAGGACAAAAAGTGTCTCTGCCAGCTACTTCTGGAGAATTACCACTGACTGATGTCTGCTTATGTCTCATTGGCTGTATGTTGCATAACTATCCTAAGCAGCAAGTGAGACTGATAAATACAACAGACTATTACAAAGTCCCAGGATCAGGCACCCAGACATTTGTTGTTGTTGTTGTTGATTTCACATTCTCTTGTACATGGAGATGTAAGCCTCTGTTCATGGAGCAGAAGAGAGCCAGCTCTTGCTGCTGGGCAGACCCCATGTAGGCTCAGCCAAGAGAACCCAGAATGTACACAGATGGGCTCCAGACCTCAGTCCCAAAGCTTGAGAGAGGGGACTTGGCCAACAGGAAGTTGGGCAGAGATTCTCTTCCCTCCAAGTGAGTGAGCAGGTGCCAGGCTTCCTGCTACAAAGTCAATCTCCTGGAAGAGGAGTATCGACTCCAACAACACACCTTATGGAGGAGCTTGGTCTTGGAGGTTAGAGGTATACAAGAACAGTGGTTCCTTGGAGGCCAAACAGCCTGGCCCTTCTTTAAACAAAATGTGAGCTTTCTTTATTATTATTATGAAAGTGAGTACAAGGTGAATATCCTATAGTATAATAGGATGAACAAGAATAAACTCATTCCTCCTCACTCTGCCTGTGGCCCTGGTCTGGTGACCCAGAGGCTACACTTTTATGGCTTCTCTGGTCACCTTTCAGATGTTTTCTTTGCATATGCTTATATGTATGCTGCTTTAAATCCCACACAATTGGGTCATACTTCACATGCTATTCTGCAATTTGCTTTTTCCAAATCATGCTGTATTGGTGCCTATGTGGCATGAATATGCTATTATTTATTTACCCAGATACCAGTTGAAAAACATTTCTGTCTTGCCAAACTTTTGCTATCACAACCATTCTTTGTCCTTTTTCACATGATTCCTGTCTTGTTTTATTGTCCAGGTGGAAGCTGGGAGAGGGAGGATCTTCACAGCCTCTGTGAAGTCTGGTCTTGCAATTCCCTGAGTTGCCAACCTTCTCCAGGCACACACATCCTTGGCAATTCCATGAGGAGCCTGAGCCCATATCTTCCCTCTTCATCCCAGGAACCCCCCCCCCCCAACGGTGACCACATCACGAGGAGGTCAGGGTTGATGCATGGCAAATAGCTGGGCAAATTAATAATCTGGCGCTCCAGCACCTTAAGTGATACAGGGCTCATGTAGCTGATATGTACAAAAATACTTCTTCAACTCATATTTCGAGGAGGAGAGACTCAGAACTGTGGAGAGGAGAAGGTGGTGACAGCTTTCAAACTTCTTTGGATGCAGTAGAAAAGAGTCCACCTTACAGTCCACCCAACCCACCCTCCTTGGAAAAGGTTTTAGTGACCACCTGCTACTACTGGAGCACAATTCTTGGGTCTCTCTACCTACCTCCTAAACCCCAGAACAGGCAACTAATCTACGTCTTCTTTCTAATTCCATATGATACTCACCCTGAAAAAGTTCTAGAAGTTGTAATTTTCTCTGCCTTCAAAGTCATTTCCAGTGAATTTTATCCACCCCCCGTATGATGCTTCTGGCTTCTTAGTGATGTTTCAGGTCCCTTTAAAGCTAAGATCTGGCTGCTTCACCCCTTCATGTGGCTCAGTCGAGGACTCCTGAAGGTTCTCCAGCCTCTGAGCCCAAGACCAGCTTTGTTAAAGAGGGTTTGTTGCTGGTGAGTTTGACTAGCCAGTGATCAGATCAGGTGGTCTGGAGCATGCTGGATGGTTTAGCTGGTAAGAGAGGAAGTGATGATCACTTTTTAGCTTGACTTTAAAACTGTGCTATGCTCTGTTTAAATGCTTTTCTTTTTAAATTTTGTGGTTCTGTAAGCTTCCATTTATAAATTACAAAAAGGCAAGGTGGCTGTAAGCCCTTCTTGCCAGTGGGTCCCTGGGAAGAAGTGAACAGTCTTTGGAGGGCAAGTCCAGCAGAGCCAGGCTTATAAGGGCATATGTTGGAGTTCTGAGACATGTTCACAACATTTTTTCTGATAGCTACAAACTATACCCTGGTGCCACACATCACTGGATAAATGCCTTGAGTAGATTTGTTACAAGTGGGGCCTAGTAAATGAACATGGGTGGATTATTCCCATGTGAGAAAAAGTATGTGTTCTGCCAGTGCTAAGGTGCTATGTCATCCAGCTGTGTCAAGGATCACTTCCTAAGGCCCTGTGCTGCCTGACTGTCTGCATAGGGTGGGAGGAGCAGCTGGGTGTTGGGTGTGCTCAGTGTCACCTCTGCAGAAGATGGCCCCATCCATTTGAACTCACCTTGATTCCTTTTCCAAGTAGCCACTACCAGTCAATCAGACTTGGTACATAAAATAAAACCTATTTGCTATCTTAGACCTAGAAAATATTCAGTTGAGCATGGCAACATATGCTTTTCTGCAAATACAGTTTGCACAACGATACCAGTTTTAACTCACCAATCTGGGGGCAAATTCATAGATTTTAAAATGTTTTTTCTTTAGATTCCAAAGCCATTGAGTTCCAAATTTTTCAGGCAATTGGAATAGGAAATCGGGCTCTAGGAAATCAGGAAGTTAGGTGAGGCATTAGGAATAGAAAAGACATTTGAAGGAATTTTGTCTTCACCAAACTTCCAAACCAGAGATGTATACATCTCCCTTTAACACATCTTGGCAAGTGTGGTTGCTAGTGTATGAACAGAGCATCATGTGGGTAGAGAAGAGGAAAAGATGGAGAGTTTGAACTGACTTTGAAAGATGCTTGGCTGGCGAACAGTGAGGAAGACAGCTGAGGCATGGGGGAAAGAATGTGTGGAAGTCCTGGAAGGCTGACAGGACCTGGGAGCTGGGACAAAGAGAAGGAAGATAAGTCTGGAAAGGAAAGCTAAGGCCGGTTGTTCTGAGGAGGACTTCTCTGCTTTAATATGAACTTCTGAATCCTTTTCCCCAGATTAACTCAGGTGCCCTGCCATGGGCCCAAATGGTTCTTTAATCATCGAGGAAGCTTCTCATATTCTGTCCACTGCAGGATGGATTCTGGGTCATCTGACACACTGACCATCTTCAAAGTTTACCTAAACATTGGGCAGGGCGGGCATGATCCATATTTGAGACCACTGGGGAACTTCGTAGTAGGAACTGCTTAGGTGTCTGTGTTTGAGTTGTTTAGGTGCTTGTGTCTGAGTCACTGGTGTACCAACAGGTCTGTCTCTCATGCTTCTTCAAGGAAATGAAGATAAAGTCTTGAAAATATCTCTCTATTTGTTGGATTTATAGTGCTTTTCCCAATCTTAATGATTGGGAAAGGAAACTTGCTAGTTAACACTAAGACTGTCAGACCTAGTGTGACTCCATCAACAAAGGAATGTTTCTGCTTGGATAAGTCCCAGAATTGGGAATAGATGACATTGAAGTACAGGGAGGTAGTGAAATTTGCCAAGTTGACAAAACCAAACCAATCCAAAAGCAGAACCAAACAAACAAAGAACAAAATAAAACAAAGCAAACCAAAAAAACACCCAGACTAGATTAGGAAAGTGGAAACCACATCTGGGCTACTGGGAATGGAAGAGTCAGTTGAATCAATTGCCAAGCAGTAGAATTCCCCAAATCAGGCATGAAGTTACATGGGGCTTTAATCAGCTATACAGTCTTAGTGACTCAGCATTCAGAAGTGGAAGATTAGGAAAGGGCTTGACCTGGTGAGCAGAAAGCAGATGGGGAAAAAAAAAATTCATGAGGGCAGGTATGACAGATCCTGCCAAAATTTTCTTCCCCAAACACAGGTCTGGTCAAATTTCCCTGCTCATGAATCTTCAGAGACCCTTAATTGCAGGTATAGTTTTATCTAAATTCCATAATGCAGCACTCAGATTTCTCCATAGTTCTGAGTTTTCTGGCCATATAAAGCTGCTTGTGATGCCTTCACTGACCTCCAATCCCCTCACCCTGACACCTTATTCAAGCTGCTCCTTCCACTTTGAGTTCCCTTTGTCTCTTCTTGACTCCAACATTTTCCATAGCATTTATTCTGTTCTGACATACCTAACAATCTTTTGGGTGTAAATATTATTGACTCTCTTCCTCTTGATCAGGCACATACTTATTCAGGGCCTGTATCTCATTCATTTTTGTGTTTGACACATCTATCCCACACCTTGACTGCTATGAGTCCTCAATATGTACTTGCTGGAAGTCATCAGAATGGTTTTCAAGCTCATCCTAGGACTGAAACAGGGAGATGCGTGTGGGATCTGTTGGGAGGATTCTCAGAGGAGTCATGTGTGCTGATGGAGGTGGATGGAGCCTAGCACAAGGTGAGACCCTCTGCTGGTCCCCATCCAGAGTGGTCGGGTGTCTTTACATTTGTCCCATTGTGGTGACACAGTCATACAGAAGTATAGACTTTACATATTTTGATCTTAGAAATAGGTCTATTTCAGGAGTGCTGTCCTTGGTTCTATCTTTGAGCAGAAGAGGTATGTGTCCGAGTCTAATTTCAAGGTCCACCTTTTAGTGTCCAAGTCCAGGGCCCAGGATGGTAAGTGCTTGGATCTGCTTAGGATTCTGACTCAGAGAGGAGAGAGAGGAGTTGAAGGGGAACATTGTGCCCTATGCTGAGAAAGATGAGGTGGGGGAAGAACTGATGCAGGGTACTCTGGGAGACTTGGGTTATCTCATAAGGCTTCAAGCTGACATTCCATAGAGCAGAACTTTTAGGGTCTTCTAGATAAAACTGGTCTGACCATTCTAGAATCACTTGGACACTCATTGCAGACTTGAAGTGAGCAGAGCTGCATGAAATGCTCATCCTTGTCCAGAGTGAGCCACCTGATTATTCCTTTAAAGATACTATATCCTCTAGGAAAGGCTAGGACAGGTTTCATTAGAAAAAACTGGGGAAGGAAAAAATAAACCAGAAAGGGACTTGAGAAACAGAACAGAAAAGAGAAATAAATTTCGGATGTCACCTGATAGGCACATGTCACAGTTTTTTCAGTGAATTAGATGAATGATTGAATTCTTGGAATTGAGTAAAATAGAATAGGAAGTTTAAGAAATTAGATAAGAAATTGTGGTAATATATTCAATGGAATATCACTCAGTATTAAAGAAGAATGAAATTATGGCATTTGCAGGTAAATGGATGGAACTAGAGAATATCATGCTAAGTGAAATAAGCCAGTCCCAAAAAACAAAAGGCCAAATGTTTTCTCTGATAAGCAGATGCTGATCCATAATGGTGGAGGTGGGGTGTAGGGAAGAATGAAGGAACTTTGGATTGTGCAGAGGGGAGGAAGTGGAAAGGTGGGGGGGGGATGGGAAGGATGGTAGAATGAGACATACATGCATGATTACACTACTGGTGTGACTCAGAACAATGTACAGCCGGAGAAATGAGAACTTATGCTCCATTTGTGTATAATGCATCAAAATGCATTCTACTGTCACGTATAACCAATTAGAACAAATTTTAAAAATGAAAAAAAAATGGGAAAGGTAAAAATGAAGAGTGTAGTCATGATGGTGAAAGCAATTGGAGGTGATTAGAAAGGAGAAATAAAGCAAATTTAAGTGATTAAAGAAACAAATACTTCTCAAGCAGATTCCCTTTGGGTCTGGCCAGTTGATGCCCCAGGTTTTAGAGCCAATTCCTCAAGCATGCCATAAGGAGATCCTTCACAAGTTTCTAGATCCCCTTAGATTGGAACCAGCACCTACTTTGTGCTGTCCCTCAGCTAATCAGTGTGGTCCAGGGTGGGCTGGTGGTGGGGTGCGGGTGGAGGGATGATGGCACCGATTGGCCAGGTCAGGATCACAAGTCCTGCTCTGACCATGGTGCATTAGGGGAACAGGAGGAGCTCATGGGTTAGGCTGGGTCACCTGCTCCATCACTGGAGCCGGAGTTGGAGCTCCATCCAAAGCACATAGGATGAGAATGGGGAGGGTGTGTTCTTAGACCACAGAGTGGAGTGTAAGTCCTACATTCCCAGAGTAACTCCATGATGCCTACTACTTCAGCCTTTTCCATACTTTTTTACTTATTTAACCCATCTTTGTTCTTTGGGGGCACATTTAGGCATTGCTTCCTCTAGGAAACCTCCCCTGACCCATCTTTCATTCCAGAGTAGATGCTCCCAGAATGTAATCTGTGCATCTACCCTGGAGCAGACTTATAACTCTTTCTTCCAGACTGGGAGCTCCTTCAAGGTGAGACTTTGTTTCTTTTCTCCAAATCCCTAGTATAGGGCTCAACATCATCAATGTTTTTCTAATGATCAAGAGGGAATGCATGCATGAATGATGCTTGCAGGAATGTAGCAGAGAGTGAACTTGGCCTCTTATCCCCAGAGTGGACACAGCTACACTGTGATGACCACACTGAGGAGCAGTGGATCTCTTGCTCAAGCAGAATCTGGACTTCTAGGGTTGTAACCCCAGGCTAAGCATGGAGATTGAGTGGGGAAGGAGGTTCCCCACCCCCAGGAGAAGCTGGCATGGTCACTCTGAAGTGTGTTACCAGTGCTGCTGCTCTTGGGCTGTGAGACTCAGGGACCAAGTCTACTCCCACCCTGAGGCCTCAGGAGGGCATTTGGTTACATCAAACCTTAGAATTCTGTTTTTGTTTTTTCATAGCTGTTCCTTTCTTTCTATTGCACCACCCTCTTCTAGTCTCCTAACAGTCTTTCTGTGCTTCCTCTTTGCTCTCCTCTTTGTCTGACTTCTCTAAAATGTACACACTGCTGCCAGAAGAATGGTCATATTCATTCTCACATGCATGCACATGTCCTGCTCCTCCCCTTCTTGGCCTGTGCCCAGCCTCTCCCACCTCCTGCATGTCTGCCTCCATGCTGCTCATCCTCTGTCCCTGTGCAGTGTCCTCCTTTCCCCCTGTCGTTATCCAAGGCTACTCCTTCATACCTACATTTGTTATCAAGTATTTTCTAATCTCTTCTACTCAGATCAATATTTTCCTTCTTTGAACTCTTTTATTTCTAGAAAAGTTGAGCCCATATCTGTTGTATCAATCTATCAATCATCAGTTCACACTTCATCATACACTTTGTACAGGTACTTTAATCTCTCCATTATTAGGTTAAAAACTCTTTTGTTTCCCTCCACAGCATCTAGCAAAATGCTGGTAATTCAGTAAGTGCATAATAACTGTTCGTTAAATGAAAAACTGCAGGGGAACCTGTTGAATGAAAAGGAGCAAATGGGTAGAGTGACTTTAGAATTCTTTGATTTTAGTTTGGTTGTGAATTCTATTTGTACCTTTTGTCACTTAACTGAGCCTTGTTTCCACATGGGTAAATTATGGATAATCTTACCAGCTCTACAGAGGGTAAGTTATGTTGAACAGCAGATGAGAAGTCATACATGCAAACTCTAAAGGTAAGCCCTTCATGTTTCCTTTAAATCCTAATTTTGAAATGTTTTCCTTCTTACTTTTAGACTTGCAACCTTGTTTCTCGAAAGAGGGCCCAACAGGATAGGCAATATTTACAAAAAGGCTGTTTACAGACACTTTACAGATGGGACCTATTCCAAGGAGATCCCCAAGCCCTCCTGGCTTGGGTTCCTGGGCCCCATCCTGAGGGCTGAAGTGGGCGATGTGATTGTTATTCATCTGAAGAACTTTGCTTCCCGACCTTACTCTTTGCATCCACATGGTGTTTTCTACAATAAAGACTCAGAAGGTAAGTATCAGTTCTCTAGTATTGAGGTCTTGTTTCCATTTCAGAGGAAAAGTCACTGACCATTACAAGTAAAGGGATTCTAAAAGCACAATGACTACACATGTAATTTGTCTTCCTCTCCCTCCCTCCATCTCTTCCTATCTCCATCCATCTGTTCCCCCTTCTCTTTTTTCCTTCTTTCCGGCCTCCCTTCTTGTTCTTCTTTATGTTGACACAGAGCAGGTGCTGGACTCCCTTGGCACATGCTCCACTATGCTCCCAGAAACACAGTAGCTTTCCTCTTTCTGTGCCCCTCAGCTGCACCTAAACAGCAGACAGAAAAGCAGCCAGCAGCTGTCACCAGTTGCAACTTTGACTGTAGGGTTGTGTCTCAGTATGCTGATCTCCACTGCCCAGCTAGGCTGTTGTCTTTGGTGCTTTCTTTATGAAACCATCCTGTTTCCTTGAGTTTTGATCTGGATTCTTCTCTAATTTAAAAAATTCTTTAATACTCTTATACTTTTGAGATAGAAGTATTTCTTAGACCTCAGAAGTATTTTTTGTACCTGTGTTATTTAGTTTTCCATCTCTATAACAAATATCTGAGATAAATAAACCTATGAAGAGAAAAGATTTATTTTGGCTCACAGTTTTGAAGCTTTAGTTCATGATTAATTGAGCCTATTGCTTTTGGGGCCATGGTGGGGCAGCACATCATGACAGGACTGTGTGGCTGAGCAAAGAGTGATAACAGGAAGAGAAGGAGACTGGACAGCTCTAAATAGACTGGGGAATAATTCTCTAACATTTGGGGGACATTTTAGATCTAAATGACAGCAGCTCCCCTTGGTATGTCTTGCTCATAACCAGGTGGAATGGGTTGAATGATGCTGCACCTGCTGGGTGACTGCCTCTGGGAATATGTAAACCCAGTACCATTAACTGACACAACCCGCCTATCATCAAGGAGTTTGGGTGCTAACACATGTCCTGCGGCAGCCAAGCCTGCCCTCCAGGTCAGGCTGCTTATACCCCACCAGGTTCAGAGAACTCTGACAGCGAACATGGCTTTGCCCTTTGTTCTCAGTCCTTTGCCAACAAATGAACTGCAGCAAGGACTTGGTAGTTCTTAAATGTTGAGGATAAAAACATTAATTTATGTGTTCAAAACTTTAAGAAGTTTTGTAGATATACAGGATAATTTTACAACTTTTGTTTAATTTTTAAAAGTATTATTTTTGCTGCAAGTTGAAGGTAAGGATGTGTCAAGATAACTGTTGCTGTTTTTTTTTTTTTTTTTAATATGGAGGAAATAGGGCCATCTTCGAATCTTTAACTTTGTCTCCATCTCTCCATGTTTCTGGAAAACATACCTTTATAGAGCTGATGGTGTTCTGAAGATCCACTAGTCCAGTGCCACAGAACTTTAAAAAGTTATGGTTAAGGTATACATAAGAAACAATTTACTATTTAACCATTTTCATGATGTACAGTTTGGTGGCATTAAATACATTTACAGTGTTGTTAACGTTCACTACTATTCACTTCCAGAACTTTTTTCATTACTCCAAGCAGAAACTCTGTATCTATTAAGCAAGACCTCTGATTCCTTCCTCCCTGGTTCCTGGCAATTTCTATTCTACAGATATCTGTCCAAGAATTTCTAGGGACTTCCTATAAGTAGAATTATACAATATTTGTCCTTTGGTGTCTGACTTATTTTGCTCAGCATACTACTTTCAAGGTTCATCTCTCCTGCAGCATGTCAGAATTTCATTCCTTTTTAAGGCAGAAAATATTGCTTTGTATGTATATATGTCATCTTGTTCATTCTCTCATGTCCCGATGGATGCCTGGGCTGTTTCTACCTCTTGTCTGTTGTGAATAATGCTGCTACAAATACTGGTGTGCTACAGATCCTTATGAGCATCTGTAGCCTTTGCATTGGAAAATATGTATTGCACAAAATTTTGAACTCAATTTTAAGGGATTCTCGGAGACCCTGAAATCAGCCATGGGTCCCTAAATTAAGAACACTTTACATATTGTTTACCCCAAAAAACCTTCTCTACACCTTGTCTCAAGAACATTTCTCCCATGTTGAAAAGCCTGTCGGTTTATCCAATAGCACTTATCAAAACTGGCAGAGCAAAAGGGAACTTTTCTCTTTGCTTCTTTGTTGGTATCTGTCTCTACTCTAGACCATAGATTTCTAGGGAGCAGAGACCATCCTGGAATGTGTTGGACACTGTCTCCAGCGCCTGGCCTGGGGCTTGGCATGTGCTAAGTGCTCTCTCAACACTTCAGTACTTCCCAGATCTAGCCCAACATCATAAAGGTAAGAAGTCAAGACCCAGAGAGGGAAAGGGCCTTGACCAAGTTCATCCAGCTGGTTAGGAGCTGAGTTGTTAAAGACATAGGTTATCTGTCACCCATCCTGGGAATGTCTGTATCACTCCACACTGCTCTTTCACCCTCTTCTTCCTTTGTACAAATGTCAGTAGGCCACCATGAGGCCTTGGCCCTTAACCTTACCGAATCTATCTTGGGTTATTGTTAAACAGAGCAATGGCCATATGATGTAGGGGCTGTAGACTCACTTTTTTTTTTTTACCTCAAGTGATGTAACGGCTCTAGATTCACTTTTATTCACCACCAATATCAATATATGTTTTTAAAAAAGGTTTGCATTCAATCATAAATCTTCCATTAAATACCTAGTAGGTGTTAGAGACTGATAGTGGGTCTTGGGAATAAAAGATGAATGAATCATAGATTACTATATAAATTAATGATAAAAGTAAGGGATTTATTATAAGGTCTCAGTTCTATCCCATTGATCTATATGTGTGCACTGATGCAACACTCTCTTGGTTAATGTGGGTTTATGTTAAGTTTCCAAGTTGAGGAGTATAAACCCTCCATCATTGTTCTTCTTTTTAGGACTTTTTCTCTTCTAGCCCCTCTGCATTTCCATATAAATTTTAGATCATCTTATTAATTTTTATCCCGAAACAAGAAACTTGTATCTTGATAGGGATTACATTGAATTTATTGATCAATTGTGGGAAATTTCCATCTTCATTTTAAAAATGAATTGGCATCCTAACATTATTGAGTCTTCCAATCCATGAAATGAGCATGGAATTTGGATTTTTAATATTTCTCAACAATGTTTTATATTTTAGTGTCCATAATTTGCATTTCTTTTGTCAAATTTATTCCAAAGTACCTTATTCTTTCTGATTCTCTTATGAATGGAATAGTCTTCTTATTCCATTTTGGGGGTGTTTATTACTAATATATAAAAATACAGTTGATTTTTGTGTGTTGATATTATATCAACTTGTTAAACTTGTTTATTAGTACATGTTAGTAGGTTCCTTGGGATTTTCTCTATGTAGGTCATTGTGAATAAAGACTGTTTTGCTTTTTCCTTACCAATCCACACACCTTTAATTTTTTTTTTTTTTACCCTAATAGGCTAGTACCTGTGGAACAATATTTAATGATAGTGATAAGAGTAGACATTCTTGCCTTTTTCTCAGTTTTAAGAAGAAAGCACTTAGCTTTTCCCTTATTGAGCACGATACCAGCTGTGGATTTTTCTTGGTTACCTTTTATCAGGTTGAGGAAGTTGTCTTCTAGTCTTAGTTTGTTGAGAGTTTTTAACTTAAGTTCTAGATTTTGTTGAATGAGTTCTGCCTCTGTGATACTGATCAGGTGATATTTTTCCTTGATTCTATTAATTGATTTGCAACCTTGAAATCATGGAATAAATCTAACTTGGTCATGGCATAAGATCTTTTTAAAATGTTGCTGGATTTTGTTTGCTCATATTTTGTAGAGGATTTTCATGCCTGCCTTCACGTGGAGAACTGGTCTGTAGTCTTCTTGTGATGCCTTCATCTGCCCTTGGTATCATGATAACACCTCAGAATGAATTAGGAAGACTTCCTTCTATTTTCTGAAAGCCTTTGTAAAGAATTTGCATTATTTCTTCTTTTTATTTTTTTGTGTCAAGGGCACTTAACACTGAACCACATCCCCAGTCCCTTTTTATTTTTTATTTAGAGACAGGGTCTTGCTAAATTGCTGAGACTGGCTTAGAACTTGTGATCCTCCTGCCTCAGCGTCCTCAGCTGCTGGGATTACAGGCATGCACCATGATACCTGGCTTCTTTTTCTAGTTTCCTAAGTTGAAAGCTTAGGTTATTGATTTGAGACTCTTCTTCTAACATAGGTGCTTAAAGATTTTTAAGCACTGACTTACCTGAATCCCATAAATTTTGATATGTTTTAGCTCCATTTTATTTCAGTTTCAAATATTTTACAATTTCTTTTCTGATTTCTTCTTTGACTCATGAGTTGTTTACATATGTATTGTTTTATTTCCAAATATTTGGGTGATTTCCAAGATTTCTTTCTGTAGATGATATTTAATTCAATTCCATTATGATTGAAGGACCTATTTTGTGTGATATCAACTCTTTTAAATTTATCAAGACATCTTATATCTGGAATATCATCTTTCTGGGAAAATGTACTCAGCAGCTATTGGGTAGAATGTTCTATAGATGTCAGGTAGAGTTGGTTGATAAGTGTACACAGGCTGATTTTCTATCTAGTGGTTTTATAAGTTATTGTGAGTAGAGTATTCAAATCTATAAAAACCATGTTTGAGTTGTGTGTTCATCTTTTCAGTTGTGTCAGTTTTTGTTTCATATATTTTGGAACTGTTTTGTTAGGTGTAAATACATTTATAATTGTCATTTTTTATCCTGAGACATTTATCTTTACAAAATAGCTATCATTGTTTTTAATAATATATCTTGCATTAAAATATATTTTGTTTTTTATCAGTTTACTTTCTTATTTCCTTTTTGAATTTCTTTACCTTCGACATAATCATGTCTCTGAATCTAAGACACAAATATAGACAGCATACAGCTGGATCTTGCTTTTTCCTTCAGTTTGATAATTTCTGAAATTTGATTGAGGTGTTTAGACAATTCACATTTAATGTAATTATTGATTGGTTTGATTTATATTTGTCATTTTGCTAATTGTTTTCTACGTATTTTGTCCTTTTTTGTTCTTCTGATTCTCCTTTAATGTCTTCTTTTGGGTTTAATGCATTTTAGAGAATATTATTTGAATTCTGCTGATTTTTATTTTTATTTGTTGTTTTTAACTATACATGAAAGTAGAGTGTATTTTGACATATTATGTAAACATGGAGTATAATCTTCTGCTGATTTTTAGAAGATCTATAGTATTAAGTAATTTTCTTATTGGTTGGTCTGGGAATTGTAATATGCACTTTAGTTTACCAAAATGTATTTCATATTTTTACCAATTAAAATTTGGTAAAATACATAAGCTTTATCTCAATAAAGTTCTTTCTCTGTCCTGTGAGATATATATTTTTGTGATATATATATTTTGTGATATATATTTTTGTGATATATAAGGATATATATATATATTTATATATAATATAATGTATTGTACTTCATACTTTGTATTATCTTTTAACTTTTAAGGAAGTGAAGAAATGGAAAATGTGTTATATAATCTTTTATATTAACTCTCATATTTCCCATTTGTAGCGTTTTTTAATTCTTCTTTTGAATTCAAATTATTCTGAAATGCTTTCTTTTAATATTCCTTGGAAGACAGTTTTCCTAGCAACAAATTCAGTCTTTGCTTTTTATAATTTTGCCTCTATTTTTGAGGAATGGATTTCTGGGTATAGCATTGTCTGCTGATCTCTTTTCCCCAGTACTTTGAGTATGCTAATCCACTGTTTACAGTCTCCAGTGCTCCAATGACAAATCAGCCACTGTGTTGATGCTTTCCTGTGTTTGATGAGTCTGGTTTTAATATTATCTCTTTGTCTTTTTTCTGCAGTTTGATAGTGATGTATCTACTTTTGAATCTCTTTGTATTCATCAAATTGTGATCCATTAGGCTTCTTAAATGTGTAGATTAATGTTTTTTCATCAAATTTGGAAATTTTAGGCCATTAGTTACCCACATTTTTTCATTCCTTTTTTGCTGTAGTCTCTTTCTGTGGACAACTGTTACATGTTTTAGGACATGTCACCCCACAAGTCTCTGTTTCCTTCAATATTTTCCCCACCCTAGGATAATTTCCATTAATCTATCATCAGGTCACTGATTTTTTTGTCATTTTGAATTTGTTAGTAAGCTTCTTAATGAGTATTTTATTTCATTTATTGCACTTTTCAATGCCATAAATTCAATACTTTTTTTTTAAATAATTTCTGTGTCCTTACTGAGATTCATCTTTTACTGAATCATTTGGTATAACTTTGCTTTAATTATTTAAATATAATTCCTTTTAGATGTTTTTATGTACTTTTAATAGCTGCTTTGAAGTCTTTATCTGCTGTATTCTACCTTTGTGGCAGTTAGAGATAGTTTCTTCTGACTCTTTTTTCTCCTGTGAGTCACACTTTCCTATTTCTTGAGGTCCCGCTAAATTCAACCTAGTATTTACTGTGAACCAGACACTACTGAAGAATAGGGCTGCAAAGATGAGTAAATACATGATTGCTGCCTCCAAGGTATTTGTCCAGGGAGGGGTAGAAAGTGGAACTTAGAAGTGGATGAGTGAGTGGAACTAATGCTGATTGAGAAGCTACTGTATGTCAGCACTTGCACTACAGTTCTTATAGACAGTCTTCCATTTAATGATACAAATACTATTTTCTTGATCTCCCTGTGAAATACGTTTAAGTATTAGAACTATTCTACTGTTTTAAAACAAATTTTATTTTTTAAATATATAACACTATAAAGAGGGATATGAAACATAATCTGATTCTTCTTAATTAGTTCAAAATAAAAAATTAAAGACAAACTTGCATAAAATGATGGTTAAAAATTCTCAAGAGTACAGAGAGGTATAAAAAGAAAAGTCATTTCAACCAAAGATTGTGAGGTACAATCTTTGTATTTCAAGTATTTGTATCTTACTTCCCCTAAGGAGAGAGAATATCCTCACATTCTCCGAGGTTTGGTTCAAATTGGCCAGCAGTGAGTTTCACTTTTTTCAGTTTTCTATTGTGTATTTGAAGATCTTATAGATTTTGTACTCTGCATCATGCTGCTGTGTATGGATTGGTTTGAGTCTGTCACCCATGGTTTCACGTGAGGGAGGCTTGGACCCATGTGGTGGTGTTAAGAGGTGGTTGGATCTTTAAGAGGTGGAGCCTAGGAGGAGGTTGCAAGACTGTCCCCTCCCCCTCACTTTGTCTTCCTGTCTTAACATGTGATCTCTCCCTCTCTCATATACTGTAGTCATTATGGTGCCATCTGTCATGACATGCCACAGTAAAGGGTGCCCTTGCCAGAGACAGTGCTATGTTATTTGGATTGTTAAGCTCCACAATTATGAGATAAACAACTCTTTATGAAAGAAAGAAAGAAAGAAAGAAAGAAAGAAAGAAAGAAAGAAAGAAAGAAAGAGAAAAGCCATCTCCAATCTCTCCCTCATTGCCTATGCAAAAGTCAACCACCATTAACAAGTACTTATAATTTTTTTCATGAAAAAATTTATATACATATTTTTGCATGTGTGTATGCCTATGCCTATGTATGATTATATCTTAATTTATACATAATGACTTAATCTATAATACTATGTACTTTCTGTTTTTTACTTTCTTAGAGATTTTCTCATATTAGTACATTTAACATTTGTGCAGTATTCCACTCTATGAATGTGTAATTATTTGGGATGCTTCTAGTTTATATATTTTGAAAAACATTTTCAAGTGCATTTTTAGGATAAATTTTTAGGAGTGAAATTTCTACTTATACTTATTTTTGGGGGGAATGGGTAGGAATTGACAAGTTGTCTTCCAAGAAATTGCAATTTGTACTCTTCCACAATTTGTGAGCCAGTGTTTCTTCCCAAATCCCACTAAAACTCAGAATTCTCAAATCTCATTGGGTGGAAAATTATGCTATAATTTTTAAAAGCCCACATATCCTAGAACATCTTTAACTAAATGTATAGTGCTTTATTCTCTTTTATTGTTAATGTTATCAAACTCTTTTTGGGGAAAGACTTTCAGAACAACTTAATAAGTTATCCACCCCAAATCACTTTGCTACTATATATATATATACACACACACACACACACACACACACACACACACACACACTTTATTTTGGATCCCAAATGATATTCTTCATCTTGAAAAGTGTCACTGAGGATTTGTATGGAACTCTAGCTCTTCATTTCAATAACAGCCATCAGCAACTCCCAATAATAATAACAGTAATAAGAGTAATAAACAGAGCTCATTCAGTAAATTGTAAATAATTTATAGAAAAATTGATGTTTGTATTGACTTGTGTCATACAATCAAAGCAAAATGAATGATCTCAATTGAAGTTTCAAGACAAGTCCTCTATCCATCCAATCTCCCCCAATTCTCTACCCTCAGCCTATCCATAAATAAATTCAGATTATTCCAAACCATAAATTTCAGTCATAGAATTTTTGAAAAAGAGAGTATAAGGTAATGCCACTCATTTATTATTTTATTCAACAGAAATGTATTGAGCAGCCACCATACTAGACACTGGGGTAGACTCTATGAATACAGTCATGATAAAAGGAAAGCTGGAACTTTCTTTTATGGAACTTGTTATGGTTTAGATATTAGGTTTTCTCCGAAAGCTTATATGTGAGACAATGCAAGAAAGTTTAGAGGTGAAATGACTGGGTTATGAAAGCCTTGATATAATTAGCGCATTAATCCCCTGGTAGGGATTAACTGAGTGTAATTGTAGGCAGGTAGGATACGGCTGGAGCTAGGTTGACGGCTATGTGCCTTTGGGGTATATATTTTGTCCTTGTTGAGTGGAGTATTTCTGCTTCCTAAGCATCACATCCTGAGCCACTTTCCTCTATCACACACCTTTGTCATGATGTTCTGCCTCATCTCGGGCCCGAAGGAATGGAGTCAGTCATCTGTGTACTGAGACCTCTGAAACTGTGAGCCCCCAAATAAACCTTTCCTCCTCTAAAATTGTTCTTTTCTGGGCTTTGGACACAGCAGTGAAAAAGCTGACTAAAACGCTTATAGTTTAACATGAGAATGGAAATTTATCAAGCAATTACACACATATACTATGTGTAATATATATATATATGTATAATAAGTACATGTATAATTTAAAACTTAAGCAAGTACTAGGAATAAATGATGAACAGTGTTTATTGAATGGGTGCTATATGCCAGGCACTTTGATAAGTGCTTTATAGATACTGTATCATATGACCTCAACAACTCTATGAAGTAGGTGTTAGAATTATCATTGTCTTATAGATAAGAAGCCAAGACTCATGGAAAAGAAGTGAATTTGCAGGTCCCATAACTAACAAGTCATGGAGAATAGATTTGATTTTAGTCAATCTAACTAATTTCAGTGACTGTGAGCTTAACCACTGGCTATCAGCTGCCCTCTGTCTATATGAAGGCACTTTAGAAAACTGACCTAGTCCAGAGAGTTCAGAATTGCTTGAGCCAGACCATTCTGGAACTTGAATCCATGGCAAACATATTTGACCTTCATCCCAGTACTGATGGGGAACCATGGAATGACTAAGCAGGGAACAATATAAATGGATTTGGGATTTGCAAGATCACTCTTGCTATAGCTTGGAGAATGGATCAATAAGCAAGAGCTGCATGGAAACTAGCAAAGAAGTTACTTCAGAAGCCCAGGTGAGAGATGGTGGTAGTTTGGGTGAGAGTTGTGATGGTAGAGATGGATAGAAATTGATGAATTTGAGAAGAAGCAGGGACAAGGCCTGGTGGTGGTTTGGAAGTCAGGAGGGAGGAGGAGAAGTATAATTAGAACATTCCCTTTGCCCTGACTTGTGGCCTTGAGTACTGATGAAGACTTCCACTGAGAGATGAGGTAGTGACCTAGGACCAGGTTGGCAAAGGAGAAGTAATACTCTCAGGAAAAACCTATGTTTGAGATCTTTTGATATTTACAATTGGAGATGTCACATAAACAGGTATCAATGCAAAGCTCACAGATGATATCCAGGCTAGAGATAAAAGTGGAAGCCACACATGTGTGACTGATTTGGTAGAACTGTGCGAAGAGGTGCCCCAGGGAGGGAGCGCTGGGCAGGGAGAAGGAGCCAGCATTGTAGCTTGAGTATTTCTCATAGTGAACAGCAGATAGAGTGGATTGGAACACTGAAAAGAGAGGCCAGGAAGAGAACGGTTGAAGGAAGGAGATCAGACAATGGCATCAAATACTGTCAAGAGTTCAGGTAACATGAATTTTTAAAAATATTATTTGGATTTAATGGATAGAGGACAGTCTCCTGGAGTTTTCCTTTGTTTTATTCTTCTATCAGGTAGACCATTTATTAAACTAGAAACAGCAAATCATATTAGTTCAACTTTGAGTAAAAATGGTTTTGTCAAAATGTTAGTGTGATACTTTTACCTCATATTGAGAGACAATGTAAGAAATTATTTTAAAGTGTTTTTGTATCCTTTAGAAGCCATTCTTGAAAACATTGAAGACATATTCATTATATTATTCAATTACATATATTTTATATGTAATTATGTTAATATATATAAAATTATATATAATTAATATAATATATTTAATATTTATATATAATATTTAAAATTAATATAATATTATATATATTAGTGGATATAAATACCTACCAAATGGAGTTGCTTTGAAAAGTAAATAGTACATGGTACCTTCTCCAATCAGCACATAGTCGGGGCTAAACTGCTATTGTTTTCTTGGGGCATCCTTCTCCAAACAGCAAGTTATATTTCCGTGGTAGATAGAATGTGCTGACAGGTAACATTAGATTTTCTGTTGTATCTTTTCTTGTACTTGGCTCAGCTATACTGGGGCTTACTGTCTTATTTGAATTTTTATTTCTGATGCCTAGTACATTCATTAGCATGTGGTTTATAACCAGTTCATGGTATGGAATGGTGAATTGGAAGAGTGAGTGAGTGGTGAGCTGGCCTGAAGTGCATACAGCCCTCTCCGTTCCTCACCCTCAACTTTCTTTTTAATAACTAATGGTCCAGCTGCTCCTAGTCCTTCAAGGACCCTCAAATGCCAACCCCTCACAACGAAGCTTCTGATAAAATTATAATGTGCACAGACTGTTCACCAGTCTTCTACCCAGGTGATTTTACACTATTTTTAGCAGTATACTTTCCTAATTGAAAAATCCTGTGTGATCCTAGTTTATAAGACAGAGCAAGGGACTTCTCTGCCCTACCCACTCTGTGAAGACCCTCCACCTTGTCACAGGTCTCCTTCACCTTGCTACAGGTCCTCTCTGAGGTATTGTATAATTTGACCTAAAATTACATTCCACACATCAGCATGTTTTATTCTCCAGTTGTCCCATGTGTTCATCACATATTCTCTGGTCTGCTCTGAAGAACTGAAGATTCCTAGAAGCAGAAAGAGATCTTACCCTTGCTTCCTATCCTTGTGAGAACTACACAGTTGCAAAATGCAAAATAAGTCCTTAAGATATGTTCATCATCTCTTCAGCTACTTCTCCTTCCCTTCCCCGGTCAGTACCGAGTGAGGTAGATTGAAATCTTTCTGACTGCTGCAGTAGGCCTAGCAGAAAATCTTTATTAAGAAGTTTTATTAAGTTCTTCTTTCTGGGCGAAGCACTCTGTACACATTGCGTCATTTAGTTTCCTTCACTATGGGGAAGATACTAACATTTCAGTTTCACTGAGGGACAAGAGAGGCATTGAGAATTGAAGTAACTTGCCTCAAGTCCCATAGAAATGCTTCTTAATTTGGTTATGTTTGATTCCAAAGCTCTGGTCCTCTCCACTATGGCATTGGAGCTCTGTGTTCTAACTAAGCTTGATCTTTTCTTGGAAGGAGCCTTATACCCAGATGGAACCTCTGGAAGGAACAAGGATGATGACATGGTTCCTCCTGGCAAAAACTACACCTATGTCTGGCCGGTGAGAGAAGAATATGCACCTACTTCTGCAGATGCCAACTGCCTGACCTGGGTGTACCATTCACACATTGATGCCCCTAAGGACATTTGCTCTGGGCTGATTGGCCCCCTACTGGTGTGTAAGGAAGGTAAGGAACCCCCAACCCCAGGAGCCTGTGCCTACCTGGTGTGTTCAAAGAGTGAACAAGATGCAGGCTTTGTTTTACCTGCCTTCCTTGCTTTACACAGAACGTGCCTCTTCTTCTGAACTTCCTTTAGAACTTGGACAATTATTCTAACATGGAAAATCAATCTGACACTGTAGCAAAGGGTAAACCTTCAGATTCTAAAAATCATCACAGCATTCGGAAGTATATGGTTTTGTTTAAAAAAAAGAAAAATGATCTGGGCCTTTTGGCACATGCCTGGAGTCCTAGCTTCTCGGGAGGGTGAGGCAGGAGGATTGCAAGTTCAAGGCCAGCCTGGGTGGTTCAGTGAGGCCCTGTTTCAAAACAGAAAATTAAAAGGGTTTGGGATGTAGCCCAGTGATAGAGCATCCTTGGGTTTAATCCCCACTACCACAAAATAAAGTCTACCTTCTTGAGAGATAGCCATGTTCCCAGGACCATGGCTGTGAAGATTTCTGTTGTATGACTTTTCTCTTCTACGGTTCTATCTTTTCCATCAAAGTCTTATGTTACTTTATATTGTAGGCTATCCTTAAGTATTTAGGTCTTCAGCAAGCTTCCGACCTACCTAACACCTCTGTCAGGAAAGAAAACTCACTTTGATTTCATTCACCTTGAACTCTTTACTCTCTTGAATGTGCCCAATAGGTATCCTGAACAGGTACTCAGGGACGAGAACTGATGTGGATCGAGAGTTTGTTATAATGTTTACTCTGGTGGATGAGAACCAAAGCTGGTACCTTGATGAAAATATCCAGCGTTTCTGCACTGAACCGAGTTCAGTGGACAAAGGCGATGCTGTTTTCCAGAGGAGCAACAAAATGCATGGTGAGTATCTCCATAATCCATTTTATTCCTATTCTTCACAAATGGAAGTAAAGATATCAAATGTTGCTGGAAACTATTAGGTATCAGGATGACTTTAGACTCAGTTGCTCATATGATCCCTCATACCCCATAGTGTTTATTTTGAAGTTAAGATACCCCCACAAAAAGGAAAGAATTACATAAGCATATTTAGACCACGTTTTAAAACAAGCCTATATGCAGAAGAGGTGTTGGAAAACAATTACTCCTCTTCAAGACTGGCCAAGGAGACTTGACCAAGTGTATTAAAAAAAAAAAAAAAAAACCTAACCTATGAAAGATGTTCAATCAATACATGATCTATTGACCAATTTATTTAAATTTACTAAAGTCACCTAGAATTAATCATACAGCCTAAGCTATTATTATCTTAGAAACAATAGTTTTTTATCTTAGTTGGAATTTAAGGAGTGCAGTGAATTTTTGAAGACCGGAATTAAGTTCTTTACCGCACCTGGTCAAGTCCTGGCTGTCACATAGATATTTTAAAAACATTCAGTGCTGGACTCACAGCATAAGCTCAACTGATAAGATTCTGTCCAGTAACAGCTAGTAAAAGCTGCCTTTTCTCTCTGCTTTTTAAAGTAACAAAACATAAACATCTCTTAAGTGCCCTTTAATCATTTCTTTTCCTTTTCATCTTAGCATGCTTCTGTCACTTAATTAATTACTATCACAGAAAAGTAGGGAGCTAAAATGCTAAACCTTGGTTTTTGTGTTCTGACAAAAGAATATTTAAAGTCAGACACTAAAAGTCACACAGGAGAACTTTATTATAAGTGAAAGTAAAGTAAAAGCAAAGTGAGCCTTAAGCAGAGAGCACTCTCAAGGGAGAGAGTGGGCTGTCTCCCAGCAGAGACAAAGGAGATAATGCTGTCTCCAAATTTATTACTGTTTGATGTTTACCAGCAAAACAGGGACAATTTGGACAATTTGCTGTACTCTTTGCCAATCAGGTGTTCAACTCCTCCTTCAAATTGGATGGTGGAGTTTTTGATCTTAGTTGATCCTCTCCGGAACTGTCATGGTGGCCATCCTTTTTAGGGGGACTTCACCTACAAGTCAGTCCCAAGTTAATGTGGGCACTGGGGTCAGTAGCAAGTCAGAAATTATCCTAGTGCACCTGTGCTACTAAAGGAATCTTCCTTCCCAGACAAATGGAGATACCCATAGCCATAATTCCTAACTTTACACCAACCTCGATGGACCCTGTCAAGGGTAAGTCCCATTAATCCTTTTCTTTTGACGTATTTTCCCATTTTCTCCTTTGCTTCTGTTTATTTTCTACAAATTAATTAGCACCTTTGCTTTCTTAGCCACTTTGAAAGCAGTTCAATGAAGATCCTCACATAATTTAAAGAACACTTGTGACCTTGCCATGCATTTCACTCCTCATTGCTAGCTATATCTAACAACACTGTGTGCCAGTTTTTCTGTTCAGTTGCATTAGCCCTAAGATGAGTAAGCCAGGTTTCTTTTTCCAAGGAACATAGAATCCAGTGTGGCTATCAAATAGGCTAATGGAGAATTAGCAAGGTAGTGACTGGGCCATCCTAGAAGTATGAGCAGTGCTAGATTTACTCCTGACCATGTGACTGTACTCCAACAGAAGCTCCAAGGCTGTTTTTAATGTATGCTGATTATCATTTTATCAGGTACTTTTCTCTCAAAAAAGGCCAATGCAAAGCTTTTCGTTCCTTTCTAGGACATTTTTTTTTTAAAGATCCAGAATTTCTGCATGAAAACATTAGAACCAATAATCTGCACTGATTGCCCAGCTGTGCTAGAGTATACATTACCAGCATTTCTGGTCCCGCTTGCCTCTGCAGGGGAATCTCTTCCACTAGTGTGTTTCTGTTTTCAGCTCTCAATGGATACCTCTTTGGAAACTTCCCTGAGCCAGAAATGTGTGTTGGTGAATCAGTGTCCTGGCACCTATTTGGAATGGGGAATGAAATTGACATTCATTCTATCTACTTTTACGGAAACACCTTCATCAGCAGAGGGCATCGGACTGATACTGTCAACCTGTTCCCAGCCACCTTCCTTACAACAGAAATGATAGTCAAGAACCCTGGGAAATGGATGATAACCTGCCAAGTCAGTGATCACCTACAAGGTAACAAGGACAAAGACCTGTATGGAGTTGCGTAGAATAGTGCAATGGAAACACACAGTCACTGGTACCTGTCTAGGGCTTGCTGTTATATAGATTCCTATAGGTATTCTGTCTACTTGAAATGTGAGTAGAAACTGAATAGATAAGCAAGAAAAAAAAAAAAAACTTTTCCAGGTAGAAGAAACATGAACTGAGAAGAGCGCACGTTCTCCTCAGTGACCGTAAACAGAATAATATTTTTTTCTTTTAGCCCTAGAAAGGCCTTTCTAGATAATCAGGCCCAATTCCCCATCCTATTTTCTTCAGAACAATTCTTTTTAGTAATTGTATCAGCTCATCTCATCTCCAGGCTACTCTACTAGCATGTTCTTCCTTAACAGACATTGACATACAGCTTTCTCCATGGTCCACCACAGGTGGATGAAAAATATTTGTTGAATAAATTCCTATCAAAAGACTTGTTCCTGGTTCATTGGGACAACATAGAAGAGGTCCTTAGTTAGCTGGACCATAAGGTCCACAATAGATAGAGAATCATGATTGGGCTCTGGTGGGAAGGGCATCAAATGGCCGGGTGAAGGAGGTGGCACTGTGTCTGGAAAGGCAATTGTGATCCTCTCAGATCCTCAGGTACATTACGCAACCTACGGTGATCAGTGCAGCAGTTTGGGAAGGTTAATATGATGTATGTGTGCAGAAAGGATTCTATGTAGAATTTTAGGCCACTAAAAGCTAATTAAGAAGAACCAGCAGCATTGGAGTTATGACATGAAGGGTCTGGCCTGAGGTGGTAAATATAGGAAGAGAAAAACATGCGTTAGCACACAAGTTATGTCTGATTAAATTTGGATACTGCTAACTATACACCTCACTAATAGATACAGAGATCCAACTGTTCAGGGCAGCTTAGATAGCACATTCTTTTCCCTGTCAACTGTATGCAGTTATCTTAGCACTAGTCAGCTGGGTTATTCCAATGAAATTTAATTCAAGAGGTGATCAGTAGATGTGTACCAGATACTGGTCTGAAGAGACAAGGATGAATAGGACAAGGTTTCTATTCTGAAAGGATTCCATGCTGCCAAATCTGGGAAGAAACTCTCTGAACTAAGAATTCAAAATTTAGATTTGACATCAAGAAAATAGAGATGTTTGAGATTAGTGAGATTGCTAAATTGGGCTGGTAGTTGTGGACATAAGCTGGTGTTCATGATATATATTGCACTAAATTACCTTCAGAAAAAAATTGTAAAAACTTAGAAAATAGATACCATTCAGTTTTAAAAATAATCCTACCCAGTGATATTGATAAACTTGTCCCCTCACTATTTTCTATGCCCTTATATATAAACACACAGGTCATGCCAGTCATGACCTGTAATACCAGCAGCTCGGGAGGCTGAGGCAGGAGTATTGCAAATTCAAAACCAGCCTCAGCAACCTAGAGAGGCCCTAAGCAACTCAGTGAGACCCTGCTTCTAAATAAAAAATAAAAAACGCTGGGGATGTGGCCAATGGTTAAGCACCTGGGTTCAAACCTTAGTACCAAAAAAATTTAAAAATTTAAATAAGTAAATAAATACATAGATCATTTAGAAAATAAAATCAGTCAGTTGGTACTGCTCTACAGCTTACTTTTTCTACTTATTAATATATCATAACAATATTTCCATGTCAGTGAATACAGAGCTACTTCATAATTGCTAATACTTCCAGTGTCCATAATGAGGAGATTACAATCTACTTAACCAATGCTCTATTGCTCAACACTTGTATTTTTCTTCATTTTTTTTGCTATTATAAAAATTTTGCATGTATGTTTGCAATTCTGTCTAAAGATTTCCTTAGAAAAACATCCAGATTTGGAATACCTGCCTCAGAGTTTGATTTTTTAAAAAGCTATAGACATATACTGCTGAACTCCCTTTATAAAATTGTCACTGTTCTACCCAGTGGGTTAACAGACCTTGCTTCCACTCATCTGCCAACATTATGAATTATTAGTCTTTCTAATCTTTACCAATCTGATCAATGAACACTGGTGATGTTTGATGACTATTAAGGTTGAACTATTTTTCTTTTGTTTATTGATGATATTATTTCTTTAACGAATAATCTATTTAAGCCCCTTGCTTACTTTCTATTGGAGATTTATTTTTTTCTTCTTTGTTTTAAAAGTGGTTTACATAGTAATCTTTTATCATATATATTACAAATATTTTCCTCCTTATCATTTACCCTTTGTTTTAAACTTTGTTCATAGTCCAATTTTCTATGTAAAATTTTTAATGTTCCTGAAGTAAAATCTATTAATCTCTTACTGTATGATTTCATCTGTACCTTAGCTGTGGTTTCCTTCTGTTCTGCAGCTGGTATGCTGGGACAATACAACGTTGGTAACTGCAAAAGTGATGTTTCTCACCCCAAGATGAAGGGTCAACAGAGGCTCTACTTTATAGCAGCTGAAAAAATTCTTTGGGATTATGGCCCTCTAGGCTATGACAAATTCAGCGGTCTCCAGCTAAATGCCTCTGGCAGGTAAGCACTCTTTGCTGGGGTTTCTAAGCTCCTTTCCATAGAGGCATGTGATCTCATTTGTATTCCAAGTGCTGCTGTAATGACATACTGCAGAGATGGCATGACGTCACTGCTTAAGAAGTTCTTATATTATACTGCTGAGAATGGGTGGAAGATTTGGTGCTTTGTGAAAGGCTGACATTCTAACTTAGAGCATGAGATTCAGTCATTTGTCCATCAAACATTTCTTAAGTAGCTCCCATGTGTGAACTACAGCACTAAGTGCCACGAGAACTACTAAACTGGTGGAAAGAATAGTCTTACCACAGATGGAACAGGTCAGTCTCAAAGAGGGAATAATATAGGACTATTTTTCAATGGAGATGAGCTCCTTCCTTCCTGCTTTCTTTTTCTTTTCTTTTCTTTTTTTAAGGTGAACTCTTTGCTTTAGGGTGACCTACTAGAAGTTATGCCCCCTCTAGTAGGCTACCAATGCTCTTTTTCTTCCTGTCCAGTAAAATGCTATTTTTCCTTAAAGCCTAACTCTAATGTTGCCTCTTAAGTGAAGCTTCTCTGACTTCTAAGTCATAATTAATTGTTTGTTCTCTGGATGTCCATAGCACATACTATTTTTCAAAATGAATATGGCAATTCATTAAGTGGATGTAGACTCCTGTGATTTACAGAATCATATGCAATGATGTCTATAAAAGCATTAAAAATGTGCAATGTGATATTAAGAATGATTGCTATTTCCCTCTGATATATTTTTCCATTCAAGGGAATGTTTAAGAAATTTTCTTTATGATCAATGATAAAACACCCCATGTTTTTGATTGCATATTTCATTCATTCATATGTATGTACATATATTCTTCCACCAAACTGAAGCACTTGAACCTTGCCTAAAGAATTTATGGGAACCATTTGTGAAAAATTCTTAATATCAATCTTCTCTATTGGCAAGAATTTCTTCAAACAGAAAAATGAAAATTAGCATTAAAATTGTGTTTTAGAACCCTTCTAGAATCCAAAATATGAAAGATTAGATTATATTCAGTTGCTATTTAACACAATATATGAAAGCTCAATGCACTAGATGGCATGAGGGATGCAAAGACGTCTAAGACAGTATTCTCACCTTATGTAGAGGAAGTAGCTATATGCACAGGGCAAGAGAAGTAACTTTGCAAGTTACAAATAAGAGTAAGTAGGTTCTCTGGGTGTTCAGAGAGAACAAAGACAGCCAGAGAACACTTCAGAGAAAGTGGGATTTAAGCAGAATCTTCAAGAATGACAGAATTTATTTATGTGAATAGTGAAGAGGAGGGAATTTTAGATGCAAGGGTAAGTGCAAAGCCCTACTATACAGGAGAGAGTGAATAGATCAGAATAACAAGTGGATAGGGGAATGAGCATTTGCCTAGATCAATAGGGGGAGAATTGTAATGAGCTGGATATAAATTGCAGAGCCCCTTTAAGACTTTTGAACATTATTTGATTGACAATTAACAGTATTTGAAGATTTGTGGGCAGATATATGACACTTAAATTTACCATTTTGGAAATTAATGTTGCAGAAGTCTGTATGCTGAGAAAAAATGAACCAGCCAGTGTAAGATAGAGTGTGCAGTTAGGAGCTTCATATCATGTTCCAAACCCAAGATGATGAGGGTAGGAACTTGGAAGAAAGGCAAAGAGGAGATGCAAAATGAGTGTTGAAAAGAAAGGCTATAAAAATTTTACAAAATAAGGATGCATGAGATAAAGGGATGAGGTAGAAAAATAAGAGAGCTTTTATGAAGGGAGTTTTTATGACTGCAAGAATGATATTATTGATGGAAATAAGATAGTAGAAATGTAGTATTAATCAGAAGTTATATTGTTGTATTGCACAACTTCAAAATGTGTTATTTTATGTATGTAGTTTCTAAGATAACTCTCCATTAATTAAATGATTTGATCAATTAGACATCCCATTCCTTAATCATGCCAGATATCAAAGAGCTTACAATATGCAGAGAGTATTCACATTGACATCGGCAAGAGGTAGAGGGATGCTTATTCTGCAAAGAACCCAGTTAGCTCTTTATTAGTTTGTGGGACACAATTTTGGGGGACTCCAATATTGGTAAGTAAGGAGTTTACCTGTGATTTCCTTGGTTGCTGGACCACTGGGGAAGAAAGTGTAATGTGTAGGAGAGAAATGAGCTTGAGCACCATGTAGCTTCTTAAGACTTTAAGGCTGGTCAACTCTTCCTAGGAATTTTGTTGAAACCTGTGCCATTATTTTCTGGGGAGATGGGTGGGTGAGAGGACTGGGTAACAACATGAGCTCCATAATTAAGGCCTTTGGTGGATGTGTTGAGAACCTCATCAAGGTTCCTGTGTCTTTCCACAGTAATTCTGCACTCTACTTCACACAAGGGGAAAACAGAATAGGAGGAAAATATTGGAAGGTGCAATATACAGAATATGCTGATGCAACTTTTACTCAGAGAAAGAGGCCCTCTGGGACGGATGACCATCTTGGAATTCTTGGTACAGTAAAACCATCCTCATGTTTTGAAGTGGGAGATGTTTCAGCTGGGAGTATACACCCACACAGAATGACCCTCCTGCTCCTATTTTCTTCTTTCTATTTCTTCTCCTCCTCTTCTCTTTCTTCCTCTTGATATTTCCCAGGCCCAGTCATCAAAGCAGAGGTGGGTGATACCTTGCTTGTGACCTTTGCTAACAAAGCTGACAAGGTCTACAGCATTTTGCCCCATGGATTGCTCTACGATAAAGCATCTGATGCAGCCCCAAATGTAGATGGTAAGTTTCAGCCAGCACTTAGGAAATAAACAGAATGAGTGAGGAAAGAACCAGCAACTAGGCAGACCCGGTCCAGTTCCTGGTCCTGCCCCTTACCAGTCCTAAGAGTGTGGACGATTATTGAAAATTTTGGAACTGCAGTCTTCTCATCTATCAAATGTGGATAATAATTCACCTCATAGGTCTTTGGAAAGAAATGGAGAGAAAGCAGGACAGGGTATAACCCACAGTAGATTCTTAGGAAATGTTAATTTCTTTCTTTTCCCCTCAATAATGCAGTATATTCCAAGTGAGCTACTTTCACAATCACTTCCACTTCTCTGAAATGGAGAATGTTCCTGCTACCCATTGCACAGGATTCTGCCAGCAAAAGCTGAGGGGAAAGTCTGATTTCCAATGTTTTGTTAACATCAAAATCTTACACATGGGCTTTGCTCTGTATCTACCAGCAAATCTTTATTTTAAATCAGCATAATATGCTGACCATCACACATGACCCCTCTCTCTCAGAGCAGGCAGCACAGGTTCCCTGCACATCAAAGGAGTGGCTTTTCCTTTGTATGCAGGAACTATCCTTCCACTCCTGGTGCTACTCTTGGGAACCTCCTGGTTTCTCCATAGCTTCCCCATCGCTGCACCCGACTTCATGGCTGCCTGGGATATTTCCTCATGCTTGAGTGTGAGGCCAGGTTCCATTGAGAGCAGACTTTGTGGTGATGGTGAGGAGATGAAGAAGGAAGGAATGGAGGGAGAATTTCCTCTCCCCAGACCCATCCTCACCTTCTCCTGCCTCAGAAGTATCTCCTGTGCCTGTACTCTCTTTCTTGATCAAAATGTTCAGAATGACTTTTTGTGTGTGGGTGCAGAAGTAACACCAGAGACGACCAAAATGGTTTTATTTTCCATTTTTTAACTCAGCAAACATACTGGACTCTGTTTGAACAGCACAGGACATGAGGAAAAATGAGTCTGTGGTCTTGTCTAGCAGAAGATATTTGCTGTGTTCTTTGGCAATAGAATGGGAGAATCAAATCACAGGTTTTAGAATCAGACCTTAGTGTGAATCCTGGATATTCCATTTATCCACTTAGTAACCTTGGACATTTACTTACTTCCTCTGTCTTGTAGTTATTTGGGTTATTTCCTAGTTAAATCTCCCAAATATCAAACTTTTTGAAAATAGTTCTCATGCTTGACTTTTTTTGGGTATCTTCTGTAGTACCAACTATATTTTACATAGACATGCATGATATTTTATGGATTTGCATTTAATTGTTGAATAACCTATTATCACTCTTTTAGTATTTGCTAAACCTGGCATTTGAGTACAAAATAGAATACAGTCAACAAAGATGATAATTCTTGAATTTAAGCTTCTGTTTCATAAAATAGCAGAGGATGACAGTGGTCTCTCCTGGTAGAGAAAAAATCGTCCTGCAAAATAAGTCATCACCAATGAGAAATGCTCAGGGATAGATACCCAATCTGAGGAGATTAATGTTCTTAGATGTTGCTTTGAGTAACTGTTTGATTTGTATCCTCAGGATTTCTGAAACCAGGGGCACATGTTAAGCCAGGTGAAACCTTCACATACAGGTGGACTGTGCCTGAAAGCGTAAGCCCAACAGTTGATGATCCCCCCTGCCTGACCTATCTATACTTCTCAGCAGTTGAACCAATCAAGGACACCAGCTCTGGCCTTGTAGGGCCTTTGCTAGTCTGTAAAAAGGGGGTTCTCAATGCTGATGGGACACAGGTAGGCCATCAAATGTCCCCAAGTTCTCAGGGTCATATGTGGGAAAGATCAGTGATACAGACAGAGATTAGTAGTGATGAAGAGTCAGTTGTGAAGACAATTCTCTTGAAATTTATGTCTATATAATAAGGGTTTTATTTTAATTTTTTTTTTGTAAATTTAAAATCTAAATCTCCAGAGTTACCAGTGCTCACCCAGGAAGCTAACACTTAGGCCTGTCGTAGTGGGAATTGGGTGGGCCTCACACTCTGTCTTGCTTCAATTTTGAAATCCTCAGAAATGTATCTGGAATGCAGCTGAGATCCTTCTTTGTGGACAAGGTTTCCCACGCTTGACCACACTTGGTGAACTTTTGAGCATCCAGTGTGCAGGCAACACTGAAAACACTGTAATTCCCTGCTGGAAACTAGAAGTTAATCACTGTGACTGAAAGAACAAAAAGTTTGTGGAAAACTTACTGCGAATCCCAACTCAGAGGCTTGGATGGTCTCACTGAATAGTGGGGTAAAGCACAACCCTTCAAGCTACATCTATATGCTATTAAACACATTCATGAAAAGAGGAAAATCTAGTCATTTCACCATTTACTTCACCAATTACATCACCATTCAGAAATTGCAAGACAATGTTTTTAAACAGTATGTCTATAACATTGGGCATTGTGTGAAATTACTTCTGGACTCAAAGGAATTTCTAGGTATCTAAGTATCTTGCTCCATCTAAGATTTTAATTTCTCTGAATGAATGATCCTGGAAATGTCTATTGCATGTATAAATTGAGTCTTTGTATTGTACCTCAACAAGAATGATTATTCACATTTTAAAGCTGAACAATCTGAAACTAAGAGACATTGAGTGATACACCAGGAAACACATTGAGAAAGTAGTGAAGGTTGGCAGAATGCAGGACTTTGAGAAGATAACTGTCCTTTTTCCAGGACATCAACTTTCTTCCTACAAGTTAAATACTTGAGTCAATGAAATAAAGTGCCAGAAAATATTTGTAAGTTAATTCTGATGTTTTCCCTTGTTGTATACATTCAAGGATACTTCAAGGTTTGCTAGAGGTACCTTATAGTTTGTGGAAGTTGTTGCCCAAGTCAAATATCATTTATGGTGAGACCATTTACACAAGATTCATGGGGGGAGAAAGTAACCTGAAACATTCTAGAATTTGGTTGAGAGAGAAGTTCATTTGGTCAGAAAGAAAATTATGTTCAATGCAAGGAATACTTAAGAAACATAGCCAGGTGTGATGAAACAGCTTAAAAAACATAACCTCAGTGACTTGGGAGGCTGAGGCAGCAGGGTCACAAGTTTGAGGTCAACTTCAGCAACTTAGCAAGATCCTGTCTCAAAATAAAAACTAAAAAGGACTGGGAATGTAGCCCTGGGTTCAATCCCCAGGACCAAAACAAAACAAAACTAAAGAAAGAAAAAAAAGAAAGAAGGACCTACTATATGTCAGTCTCTCTAGGCTGGTGGAAAGACGATAATGGAAAGAGGTATTTGCATCTCTTTGCAGTAAATGTCACAAATTCTCCTAGTGGTGAATAGATGTCATAAAATAAGGTCAGGCGCTATAAGACCATATTTTAATAATTACAACAATAAGCCTGACAATGGGGGTACCACAGTGCAGAAAGACTTCTGAGCAGGGACATAGTTCCTTGCAGGAATTTGCATCGAGAGGGGAGGATAAAATGAAACAGACACATTTTCTTGGTGTCAAGTGAATTCATCAGAGTCATGCCCAGGGTCCTGACTTACAAAATGATCTGGTGAATCCATGGCTAATGTTGATCAGCCCTACCCCACTTTGTGTAAACTTTGAAAGTGAATCAGTACTATGAATTCCTGCAAGCTGAACTTTTTATGTATTCATTTCTTTCTTTTCAATAGAAAGGAATAGACAAGGAATTTTATCTACTGTTCACAGTGTTTGATGAGAATCTGAGCAGGTATCTTGATGAAAACATTCAGAAGTTTACTTGGCGTCCCTTCAGTGTTGACAAAGAAGACAAAGAGTTTGTGAAATCCAACCGAATGCATGGTATGATGAATGGTTTTCCCTCCTGTAAATGAAAGGTTTAATTGCATTTGAAGTGAATGTCTGGAATGTTTTAACTATCTGAATTTTGGTTTCCTGAGTATTGCTCTTAGTCACAAAGTGAATTATTTTATACCTTCAGCTTTGCAAGTTATCTTTTGGAGGTATTCTGAAACTTAATTATCACTTCTAAAATACCTTATTAGTTTTAGATCAAGAAATACAGAATTTGAATTAGCAAAGATCACAGTACATCAGAAATGAAGAAAATTGCTGACAAAATTCCCTCGTGCTCACAATAACATCCAGTCTGATAACCCAAGATATAATAGGAGGTAATCTTAAACAGTAATGTGTCCTAAGCAAGTAATATAAATGATTGCTGAAAGGGCTCATTTGTAAAAGAATAGCAGTTCCTATCCTAGACCTTCATTTGGGAGAAATGACTTAATTCTCTTTCACTGTCTCTCTTTATATCAAGTATTATAATAGTAAACCACCTGGTAATTTGTTGTGACTAACACAGGATTATTAGTCTTGAGCATATTACCTAAGGTGGCAGAGTAATGAGCCAGTCCAAACTCAGTGCCTGCAAGAGTGTGTAGCTGACAAAGTGCTAAAGTAAGTGCTATAAGATAACAGATGCTGATTTGTTCATTTTAAGACCAAGCATAACATCTAGGCTATAACATATTCTTTGAAAATATTATAAATTATTATAAATTAGAAATAGCTGCCAGCCTCCCTCCCAGCTGAGGAATCCCCAAAAGTCCAAGGTTACAAGTGACCCATAGCAACCAGGTCACAGACTTCCAGGGTCCCTGGTGCTCAGTTCTGATGAGTCCCCTCTTGGCCAGTGGAAAGCATGGAGCAATGTATTTTCAGGATCATCTCTGAAAACTTTTGCTACAGCTATATATAAAAATTTGTTTCTGAACTTCTTAGTAATAAAAGAGCAAACTGAAACATAGTAATTTCTAATGGGAAATGATATTTCTATTATATAGAAAATTAAAAAAAAAAACTGATGGACCATGTCAAATTCAGCTTCCAACATGGTTTGACAATACAAAATTCATTTTCATATTTTTGAAATGCAGGATATGACATTCTTAAAGCAAACTTTAAGAAAATAATATATCTCAATATAATCAATTACAAACCAATGACTAGTTCTAGTCTTGCTTGACTGCAGTAGGAGGAAGAAAGCAACAAAGCTAACATTGTCCCTCACATGGGACAATGCTTTGAGTTGCGTCTATCATGTAGGCTGTATTCAAAAGGTATTTGCTGAACAAGTGAATGTCTTGGAAGAAAAGCTTTAAACAGAGTACTAAATCAAGAAAAGATTCTCTACCAAACCATCCAAGTACTAAACTTTGTTTATGGTTTACACTAATACTCTTTAACATTGTGAGGATAATTGCAAAAGCAGTATCAAGGGCTTTTCCCCCCAGAATATGTGAGCTCAGAAGCCCTAGGCCTTCTTGAAATTTCTACTAATAATTCCAGATTTAAAGTATGATTACCAAGCACAACTGGTTCTGCAGACACAGGAAAGAAAAGTAATTTTGTTTAATTTCAGTGTACTGTTGTTTCTTATGGTTAATTTTGGTCTCCATTTTAAATTGATTCCACATATGGCTCCTTCCCTAGTAGTATTTATTCTCTGATAATGTGTGTCTTCTGCACACTTCACTAACTTGAAACCTCCTGCCCCAAATATCCTGATAATTGTTCATTAAAGTGGTGTGGTTTCAGCATATGGACATAATTATGGTGAGCTCTGACTATCCTCTTCCTTCCATTTAGCTGTTAATGGCTATATGTATGGCAACCAGCCAGGCCTAAGCATGTGCAAAAAGGACAGAGTTTCCTGGCATTTGATTGGAATGGGCACTGATACCGACATGCATGGAGTTTACTTTCAAGGGAACACTATCCACCTACGAGGGACTCACCGTGATTCCCTCACTCTGTTTCCCCACGTGGCCACAACGGTATTCATGCAGCCAGACCATGCAGGTAAATCTGGCAGGTCCATCTCAGGTTACCAGATTCCTACTCAGCCTTAGCAATTCCTCCCTCAGAAGCAACTGTAGACTTTAGGAACTTTGAAAGGTATAGAAACAGTTTTTATTCAAGAGAATACTGGCTATTTTAATCCAAACACATAATGTAAAGGGCAGAAGGCATCCACAAAGAAGAAGTGCGTACCTTCTAAACAACTTTGCCACACAAATCCCGAGTGAATGCTCTTGATTCATATCTGTGAAAATTCATTCCTCAGAAAGGATATTTTTTTGCTTTCATGAAGCATGAACATCATTCTAGGTGCTCAGAAGCACCTCCAGGGTTGGAAAGCCCAGTGGATGACTCCAGTCTCTGAAGCTATGGATATATCCATACTGTAACTTAGTATTCCTTCCCTAGTGGCCTTTGGATGAGTTATTTGGGGACCTCTCTATTTTTATTCATTTGTGCACTCTTGGTTTCCCCAGAGGGAAAGTTGCATTGTGTCTGTAGTCCAGGAAGTCCCTGTAAAATGCCAGTGCATGGAACATCTTTCCTTAAAATCCCAAGCTAATTAGATAATTGGAGCATTTTTACTAAAAATGTGGAGGAACATATGGGAGCATAAACTAGCTGCCACATGAAAGGTGAGGACGACAAGTGCTTTGATATGCTTTTTCCAACCCAACTTTTTCATCAGTCTTAACAAGAGACCAATATGCTACCCAAGATGAGTACTTGCTGATCATCTCATTTCTTAATGGACCTCCCATTTCTTTACTCACACTGGAACTGCAGTTTAGATGCCTCTGTGTCATCAATTAATAACTTGAGGTTTGGGTTTCAAAACTTTTGCCCAAGGAGTGCCAGAGACTAGAAACACTATCTTCTTTGCCTTGTAAACTTGTAGATTTCCTGTAGTATTCAACTTCTCTACATTACTATAGGTGATCACTTGTGAGTCACCTAAACCAAGGGATGCCTTAAACACAATGTGGTTTTGTTGAAACACACTTGTCAACATCAAGGAGGGGAGGGTACTGGGAACAACCAAATCATTTTAATCCATGGAAATAAGCACTCAAAGATGGAGCCAACTGGAATAATTTTAGAGATTAGGGTATTTGTTCCAGTGCTTTGATCATTACTCATATGCCCCACAGGCTTCTAAAAAGCTTCATAACAATGTTTTCTGGTTTAGTTTGATATTGAACATAAATCTGTAACTCCCTAAAAGCTCAGTCATTTCACTAATTCCTGTTTCTCATCTATAAACTGAGAAGAGTGCTCAAAAAATGGATAGAGCAGACAGTAGGCTGCTGAAATAATTTCTTTTTGTTCTTAGAAAAGATAATCCCTTGACTACAGAAGAATCATGATGAACACATACCTCATGGGCTGCTAGGGAAAAGCACATGCAGAGGGAGGTCATTCCAAGTTTGCCTTCAGAGGTGTCTTCTCTGTGTTTTTGCAAAGGCCCTTACCTATGAGGGTCCTGTCTAATGGGGGCGCTTGAGTACCCTTTGAAACAACTATTGTTGCTCATCTAGAAGGGATAATAATATAGCAATATTTGGAGTTACATGTATAGCAAGATTGAAGCTCTCTCTGTGTATTAAAGATGGTTAAGTATAGGTACTCTAATCACTCACCACTAAGAGCAGTCAGTTAAAGAAAGGGAAGATCTATTGATCCAATAATTTCTTTGAGAATTATTAATTTCAGTAATTTTAAATTACCTTCCAGTCAGACATAATTGTTGATTTTATGTATTTTATTTTTTAATATATATATTTTTAGTTGTCAATGGACCTTTATTTTATTTTATTTTTATGCATCACTGAGAATTGAACCCAGTGCCTCACACATCTAAGCAAGTACTCTACCACTGAGCTATGACCGCAGCCCCATGATTATTTATTTTAAATAGAGAAATCTAGTTGATTTCTTTTTTCTTCCTTTTATGCATCATAATGTAAACCCTACATTGGACCTGAGAACCTCCTTTGCTCAAGGTCTTAATGAAGTAATACATTTGGCTTTAACAATAATAATACCTTACAATTTTATCGTGCTTTATAATTTGTGAAATCCTTTAGGGCAAAATTCATGACTTCAGAAATGTGGCCTAATTTGAGCTTTGTCTGGGATATTCATTTTATGGAAATTAGTTCTTTATAAACTGGGTTGGGCTAAGATAGTCATGCCTGTCAGTGATTTTCCAGGAATGACTGACTTCTAGAAGGCTTGTGTAATAGGGAGGATTTAGAGAAGTCATTTCTTGGTAAAATTGTAGGTTTTATTTTTACATTAAAATTAATTTCAGATGGTATTTTTCCTCCATAAATAAATACCATCAAAACAGTTTATTCCCCTTGGGTCTGGTGTTAAAGTACTTTAGGACTGATACTTTAAAAGTCTACCTTATTGCCAGGTGGTGCACACCTGTAATCCCAGTGGCTTGGTAGGCTGAGGCAGGAGGATCACGAGTTCAAAACCAGCCTCAGCAATTTAGTGAGGCCCTAAGCAACTTAGCGAGACCCTGTTTAAAATTATGAAAATAATAATTATAAATTTTAAATTTAAAAAGGACTGAGGTCGTGGCTCAGTGATGAAGCACCCCTGGGTTCCGTCTTACTGATTACTGATTTTGGAATAATATACATAAATTTGCTGAGAGTAGACCAATAATAACAGAACCAAGCACTGTGTGCAATGCCAAACCCTTTCTCTTTCAGGTATTTTCAAGGTGTTTTGTTCCACCTTGCATCACTTCAACAGAGGCATGGGTCAGATATATGAGATCAACAGCTGTGGCAACAGGGAGCCTTCTGAGCAACCGTACGGGATGATAAGAACCTTTTACATCGCTGCTGAAGAGGTAGAATGGGATTATGCCCCTAACAAAAACTGGGAGTTCGAAAAGCAGCACTTGGACGCAGGAGGGGAAAGGTACCACGGGCGAAGCCGCCAAGTCTCTTCGGTGGGAATGCGCATGCTCTATAGGCGTTTATTACTGGTGGAACCCTAAAACGGCCCGGTCTTTTCGGTCAGACAGAAGCTTTAACCTAGGAGCACAGTTTAGGGAAGCTGCCTGCCTCCAGCCCTGGAAGGGAGCCCGAGGTTGTCCTGAGGGCATTCCCCAGCAGGCTCCGTACACCTTCCCAAGTGGTGACAGGTCTACTGTGACCCATGAGCAGATGCGCACGCCGATGAAAAGGCTCAGGGGGAGGTGGTGGATCCCACAGCTAATAATGGGACTGGGAAGACAAAAGGGGCCCAAGGAGGCAGAGAAGGTGTATGGATTCCAGGTGAGAGGCTGGGCTGCTGTAGATTGAGAAGTGCAGGGAAGGGTAAGAGAGGATAAGCCATTGTCTGAGCTGATCCAGGTGGAGGAAGCCAAGGAGGGGTAGGAGGCCTGCGCTGGGAGAGGTCCCTGAGTTAGGATCGGAAGAACAGATCTCTCTACTGGGTCATGTTCCCAGAATGTCTCCGTGATTGACCCTTCTTTGTAAATGATGTCAGCCAGTGCTATGTGCCAGAGAATCAGCAATGCTCCAGCCACAAGCAGGCTCCTGAGTATTGGTCCTCTATTGCCCTCTTCCAAGTGTTCTGTGGCCCAGCTCCCCAGGGTATCCTGGCATGGAGTGAAACAAGGAAGAAGTCAGGCACAGACTGCAGACCTCCTCCCCCAAAATATCCTCCACATCGCAACTAACTGCCTGGCTATTACTATCTCATATACAGATGAAGAAACGTGGGAGCGGAGTGAAGTTGTCCAGCTGGTATTTGGTAGAGTTGTAATTGAACGTAGATCTTTTTAAAAGCAAAATTCATTCTCTGCAACATACTATGTTCTTTTGTGCCCCAGTTCTTCTTATCACCTACCCCTAACCCTTCCCCACCATAGTCCATATCCACAACTCATAATCCCTCTGTGACTGTGATGCACACAAACAACTCTACACACTGTTGTTCCAAGTCTTAACACATTTGTTTCCTGTCTTACCTGTTGGCCTTTGTTTTGAGGTTTTGTATTCCTGGAGTATAACAGTGCCACCTTATGGATGAGTGAAAACAAAACAAAAAATAACTATTGAAGATCTACCTGGGGGACAGAGGATTTAAAATCCATTCCATTATTCACTAACTCATTTGTTAATCCAAACACCCATTCTCTGAGAAACTAGTCATGCTAGTACATGCTAAGGACTGATGCTGGTACAGTGGAAAATGAAATAAATACTAATGGTCTTTTAAAAATTATTATTTCATTAAGTAGCTGCCATAACTGAGGGAAAAAATGCATAAGTATTTTGTTAATAGAGCCTTCATAATTTTCTTGGGACTCATTTTAACTTCTGTTTGAAGCCCCCATCCCTCTGGACTACTGGAAGGTCTAGTTTCAGTCTCTTGGGCCCTTCCCTAAATTATATGGAAAAATAGAGGGTGCTGGGGGGAAGGAAGGATGAAAATAAATAACTGGACCCCTTCCTTGCCACTCTGGTTATTGCCTATAGAAAATAAGACAAAACAGGATAAGGCACATGTTCCACATGTTCACAGTACAAGGTCTATAGGTAAACACTTAGCAGAGAATTGAAATGATAGGTTCTCCTAGTAGCACATCTGTACCACCTCTGTAGGTAGGATCTCAGGGACATATGCTCCCTGTACTCCATTTCTATTCCTCTGCATTTTGCCCCAAGACCATGGTGGGGTCATATTTATTTTCTGAACCACCCCTTGATACAATTTATCTCTGAGACATTTATCATCCTGACCAGTATAAACCCTCTTCCCCACCTTGGGACCTGAAAGTCTTTCTTTGGGATTTTCCAAAAACACACTGGGAAGGCTTCAGGATCCCAGAAAGGCAATTAATGGACCCATCAGCACAATTCCAAGGGGCAAGTTTGTGAAGTGGGAGGGAATTTGAAAATAGAAATTAAGATGTTAGTGCTCCTGATCTTGTGGAATAATGTGTGTACCATTTAGCCATACTGTGATTCACCACAATAATCATCAGCTATTAAGCACCTGCTATGAACCCAGAATTTTGCTAAGGTTTTTATAAACCATATATGATGGGATCCTTACAACATACTTGACCCATTTAATTGGCTTTTGCCCAGCATTCCATGAAACATCCTCATAAGATAATGATAAAGTGACTATATAGCACTTAATTTGTGTCCAATACAGTGCTTTACAGATACTAATTCACATGATCATTGCATTAATACAGTATGGTAGGTGCATCACTACCACCCCACTCTGCAGGGGAGGAAAGCTGGGAACCTGTAGAGTATAGTTCCTGGGTGTGTAGGTCACCAGTACTAGACTCATGGAAAATAAAACTAGGAGAAAAATTCTCTACGTTTTGCAAAGTATACAGTCTGGGGCAGAAGATGTATATGTATTTATTGCATACCTACCATGTGCTAGGCATTGTGCTACACTTTTGTAGGTGAAACAATGTGGAAGACAGACAAGGTCCCTTCCTACATCGAATTCATGGTCCATGAGGAAGATACAGAGCAAACATCTAGAGTGAGGCCATCTTAAGGGACGTGCAGGGTGCAATGGGAGATCAGAACACAGTCTGTTTGGGAGAAGGTCGGGAGAGGGCAAGTGGTCAGGGAGTTTTCTGGAGGAAGTAGTCTTGAAGCTGGCATGTGAAGAGTGTGCCAGTTGAGGAGGTGGGACGCATTTCTTGGTGAAGGATTAACATGTAAGAAGGCCTGGATGGAAGGATGGCACATCATGTTCAAGAGAGTGAATGTTTAGAATGAGCAGAATAAGGGGGGGACGCGGTGATGGGAAATGAGGATCAGGAGGCTGCAAAGGCAGATAGTGGAGGACTTGACAGCCAAACCAAGGAGTTTTGTAGTGGGAAGCCATAACACTGTTTTCCATGAGGAGTGACTTGGTCAAATTCATAGCTTAGGGTTACTCTCCCTGCAGTGGAGAGAATAGAGGGAAGGGAGTTGCATAGAAGGCAGAGAGTGATGAAGAACGGTTCCAGTTAATGCAGGTAAGTGGTGCAGGTGGCTCTGTTTAGAGTGCAGTTAGTTAAGGGGTTAGGGATAGAGGATGAGACTTATCATATTCAGAGACAAATTTGATAGATTTTTCTTTTTCTCCCCTCTCTCCGACCTTTCTTTTCTTCCTTCCTTCTCTCTTTCTCTTTTGAGACAAGGTTCTCACTCTGTTGCCCAGGTTGACCTCAAACTTGCCATCCTCCTGCCTCAGCCACCCTCCTCACTGGAATTATAGATGTGAACCACCACACCCTGCTCTTTCAGATTTTTTGAATCGATCTTTACTGCTGATCTATCTTGGTGATAGATTAAATACACATGTAAATATTTGGATTCCATATTTGCAAACTTGTCTACTTGCCAAATTTTATTTTTAACACCTCAACCAATTCTTGTGGCTTTTCCTCTGGTCATTCAAAGATATTCACAGGGTTGTGAAAAAATGCTGATGCACACATTCCCAGCAGAGATCAAACAGAGCATGATTGCTTTCTTGTTTAAGCTCTCTAGTGTAAACAAGTGTCTTGTCTTTTCTTTCTGTTTTTTTTTCCTCCTCCTCCTCTCCTCCTCCTCCTCTTTGTCTATTTAGTGCCATATCTTCTGCATTTGTGTTCTTTATTTTGTGATTACACTGTTTAAAATGGTACCCCTTAAAAGTAGCACCAAAGCACTGTCTAGAATTTCCAAGATCAAGAAAACTGTGATGTGCCTTATAGAGAAAATATATGTTAGTGAAGTTTCATTCAGGCATATGTTATATAGTGCAGTTAACTATGAGCTCAATGTTAATGAATCACCAACATCTATTAAACACAGTGTCTTCAAACAGAAACATGAAGCAAGATAATTCAGGGTTCACAGTGACTATCTAGGACATAACAGCTTTGAATTATAAGAATCAGCTGTAACTATATTTGCATATAGGTACATGCACAAAATATAATTTGCAAAGGATCTTTCCAAGTGAAAAAGCATGAGGTATAGAATGATATATGTGAAACTTGGAGGAATTCAGGGTGGTAGAGGAAAATGTGAGTGCACATCTGTGTATATGTGTGAGGTTAGGTAGTGCCACAAAAGAGCCTCTAAGGTTGACCCCACTTAACACACAGCAACAGTGGATAGCAATCATTTCCAAGGGTGAATCATGGGCTGTGCTAGGCTGAACTTATCAGAACCCGAGGACCTTTGAAGTGCTAATTCCTGGCCCCATTCCCAGAGGTATAAAAGGCCAGTTCCCTGGGGAGACCCTGATCGTGGCCAGGTTTGGGGAGCTCTGATCCAGAGTACCCCTAAGTCACTCAGAAACACTCAATGTTTTCCTGATAACTTTACTTTTTATTGCTTCTGATTTGCAGACATGGAGATATATTTATGAACCACACTGAAAATTGGATTGGCTCTCAGTACAAGAAAGTGGTTTACAGGGAATATACCAATGGAGAATTTGTGGAGATCAAAGCTCGACCACCGCGAGAGGAGCATTTAGAACTCCTGGGTATGGCACAGATTTCAGCCATGCACTGTCAGCCCCAGGCGTGTGCACATGTCTGAAGACACTCACACACACACACACACACACACACATACTGTCCTGTCAGGCTGAGAAGGGACAGAGTAGCATGAATGCATTCATCCCAGTGCAATGTCTTCCATATCAGGGAGTGTGCTGTGTGCTCAGCTGATACAAAGAATAGTCACAATAAGACGACCAGATAACACTCAAACAGGAGCCCATATCATCAGGGCAGTCTACCCAGTGTCTAATAATCCTGAGCTTCTTTCCCATTCTTTAATGAGCCAGCGAATTTTAATTTGAAACAATTTGGTATCTTACAACACCAGGCAGTGTTTGTATGAGTTCTCCAAGGTCCTGGATTATCCATGCACGGTGCCATACAAACACACCATACAAATATTTATGACAAAGAGGAACCTCCATTGAGATGGATGCCAAGGGTGAAAGGTCTGGTTTCAGTTTGGGAGGTCCTGACCCATGACCTCAGAACAGATTGGGCCTACCTGCAGCCTCTGCACTACCTGATGCCCACCTGCCTGGCCTGGTCATTAGATAAGCTCTCCCTGCTTTCTTTCCCCACATTTCCTCACCAGGGAGACTTGACCCCATCTCGAAGATAAGATTTTAAAACAGAGGGCTAGTCTAGAGGACTTTTTGAAATCCCTTGCTGCTTTAAAATGCACAAGGTAACATATGAACAATCTGACTTTCCATAGTACCATGACTCCCAGCTTGATGAATTATTAAATGCTCCACCCACCCTCCCCCTTGCCTTCTTGGTCTATTAACATTGGCACGCAAGCTTGTTTGTCACATCAGATGAATGAGTCATTCCCAGTGGAATCATTCATTTGAGCCCCATGTGTCTAAGAATCTCTTAAGAAAAGGTGCTGGTCCTCCTGAAGTATTTGGGTTATGCTTGTAAAGAGCCTCAGTTTGGTTTCACTTAGTAAAATGAAAGAAATGAGTGACTTCATCAAAGGCAAGACCAGTAGCCTTCAGCTAGGGGAGGGCAAGGCAAATCCACTTATTTTCTGTAGTTCAGGGAGAGTCCTAGGATTCTAAAATTGGTCAAAGGGCACATGGCAGGCATACCTGGGTCCAATCACACTGTAAATTGGAAGTCATCTGCGCTTGCTCACCAATACAGCAAGGCATGTATACTCCCAGTGGTATACAAATAATAATTTTAATAAATGGACACAAGCACCTCTCTCTCTAACTATGCTCTACTGTTTAAAAACAGTAGAATTTTCTTTTCTAGTTTTGTAGTTAGAAAAGAGTGTTTTTCAGAAACTTCTGGATTCATGCTATATATTTTCTGAAGATATTTATAGTCCTACAAATTTTAGATTTATTTACTCTTTTAGTAGTGTTTCTCAGAAAAGCAACCAAAACCATTTGAACCTGTGAAGAATGAATGTGTTGTAAACCACTAACCCCAAGTGTATCCCCCCATGCACATAGAATGCACCAAATGCCCAAGAGAGAATCACAGGGGTCAGATCTGAGGTGCTTCCTTGTGGCAGTCTACTCACTTGTAAGCTGTGTCTCTTGAAGACATTTTTGAGTCCTACTCTGCCATTGTGGGGTGTGCATGTTCTGAGCACCTTGAGGTGAAAGGTATCTGGCATGGTGAGGGGCATCACACATTCAGGCTGGCATAGGCTCTCTCTGGCGGGTTGTGGGCTCATTTACTTGGGTACTCAGGCTGGTTGCTTCTAACAGAAAAATGCACAACTGAGGGGTCAAAGAGCACATGCCCCCTCAGGATATCCACACATCCAGAAACTGCAATAGACATGCATTAGAGGAATCACTGTGTTGATCATAAATCTATGCATAACCTCTTATTCCACCCATCTTTCAAATCTTTTTAATATACATTATTTCATGGGATTCTCATCATTATTCTTGTATTCATTAGCCAGATAACAAGTAGTTTCAGACTTGCCAAAGGTCACACACAGGATGACAACTGAAAGTCACTATATCATGTGGATATGCCTTTTCTTAGAAATTATTTCTCAGTAGTAATACAAAACTAAGCATATAGATCCTTACCTATTTCAGTGCAGTAAAACAAGCACTTTACATATGTTATCTTATTTCATCCTTACTATAACTCTCTAAGGAAGGTACTATTAAGCCCATTTTATAGATGAAGAGTTGAAATTCAGATTACATGACTAGCATAAGGTTCCTCTAGTAAGTGGAAGAATTTGAACCTAGGTTGGTCACATTACTATGCACTTCGTGATATTTAATTTTATACAATATTATCCTCTAAAGGAAATGCACTAATGAAGAAACTAAGCTTTGCTTTATTCTCTAATACTACCTATGTTTAAATTACTTTGATTTTGGAAAGAACAATGATAATGCACACAGACCTTTGTTTTGCCTTTAGGTCCAATGATTCATGCTGAGGTGGGTGACTCCATCCTGATCATATTTAAGAATAAAGCCAGCCGGCCCTACTCCATCTCAGCCCAGGGAATAGAGGACATGGACAGTGGGAAGCGACTTGAAGTGCCCATCACAAAGCCAGGTATGGCATGCCAGAGGTTTGCTTCATCCTGATGAGGCCACAGACCTCACTCTTCTCAGATCTATGAAGGGTCTTGGAGAGCTCATCTTAATGTCAGTGCGCTTTAGTCATCATCTGGTCTCTCCTGGTCCAATGACCCCAGTACTTAAGAACTGTCTGGGACCCATTATGTACTTTGAAGGCTAGTAAGAAATGATAATGGCTAATACAAACTGAGTTAACCTTATCAGATGCTATGCTTTATGTTTAAGCCAAAAAAAGAAACAAACAAAAAGCCCCTCATTTATTCTTACAACAACCTAGCAAGGTAAGTGCTAACTTATTTAATCAATTCTGATACCATTATTATCTATCATTATTTTATCTGTTACTGAAAAAAGAAAATCATGCTGCCAATTAAACTTTAATGTGCCACAGATTGAACCACACATTTGGACTTTCGATAGGTTAAGGTGAAATATGGTATTATTATGTTCATTTAAAAAATGACTAAAGCACAGAGGGGTCAAGAACTTGACCAGGTCCCGTGTTCATAATGGTGGAATCTCAGTGTGCTTGACTCTAGGACCTGAGCTATTAATCACACGTTTCTCTCAGGTGTTAAAAATGAGTTTTGGGGAAAAAAAGACAGGATGAATCATTTCAGCTGTAATGCAGATTATACATAATAAAGTTCTAAGTGGTGAAGAATTTCAGGGATATTCCTGAAAATATTTGTAAAAGTTTCAGAGTAGCAAAATTCACGAATTGATTAATTAGCAGGAATTAAGGAAAGAAGTAATTGAGAAAACCTTTTAAAGGACAGAGAACTCTGGTTGGTTGTGTTTATTTAAAAAAGTTAATAAACATTATTTTGTAGGGAAGTCTTAGGTTCACATGAAAACTGAGCAGAAGGTCCAGAGATTTCCCATATACCTCTTATCTCACACAGGCATAGACTCCCCGACAACAACATTCCCCACCAGAGTGGTATGTGCACCGCAATTGATGAGCCTGTACAGATACATCATTGTCATCCAAAGTCCATAATTTACGTTAGGGTTCATGCCCCATATGTGAATTCTATGGGTTTTGACAAAAGTAAAATGGCATATATTCACCACTGAAGTACCACACAGAATAATTTCACCGTCCTAAAAATTCTCTGTGCTCTGTTTATCCTGCCTTCTCCCTGAACCTCCAGAAACCACTGATTTTGCACTTTCTCCATAACTTTGCACTTTCAAAAATGTCATATAGTTGAACATTCAGTATTTAACCTTTTCATTCATTGATGCGCATTTAAGCTTTCTCCATGTCTTTCCACGGTTTGATAGCTTGTTCCTTTTAGCACTCAATAAGATTCTATTGTGTGGTTTTACAGTTTATTCACTCACCCACCAGAGATCATCTTTGTTGATTTCATGTTTTGGCAATTATTATTAGGGTTGCTATAAATATCAATGTACCTCTTTTTTGCCTGGATATAATTTTCAGTTCCTTTGGGTAAATACTAAGGACCACATTTACTGGGATGATATAGTAAAAGTATGTGATAGTAAGAGTATGTGTGGTTTTTAAAGAAATTGCCAAATTGCCAAATCATCTTCCAAAATGTCATTACATTCCCATAAGAAATGAATGAGAATTCCCATGGCTTCCCATCTTTGCCAGTACTGATGTTTTAGATTTTGGCCATTCTAATAGGTGCATAGTATTATGTAGTTATTTTAATTTGCAATTCCCTAGATGACCTATGATGTTGAACATCTTTTCATATATTTACTTTCCATCAAGTAAGTTATGGGGAAGTATCTCTTAGGTCTTTGCTTTTTTTTTTTTTTTTTAAAGTAGCTTTGTTTGCTTTCTTATTGTTGAGCTTTGACAGTTCTTTGTATGCTTTGGATGATGAATCCATCATCAGATGTGTCTTGCAGATATTTTCTCCTAGTCTGTGGCTTTTGTCCTTATTCTCTTGACATTGTCTTTCACAGCAGAGGTTTTTGTTTTTAATGAAGTTTAGCTTATCAATTGTTTGTTTCCTGTATTGTGACTCTGGTGTTGTATCTAAAAATCATCACTATACCAAGGTCATCTAGGGTTTTCCTTATATTATCTTCTAGGAGTTTTATAGCTTTGCATTTTCATTTAGTTCTATGACCCATTTTGAGTTAATTTCTCTAAAGGATGCAAAGTCTTTTATATTATTTTTGTAACTGGAATATGGATGTCCAGCTATTCAGCTCCATTTATTGAAAAGACAACCTTGTTGCCATTGCTTGACTTTGCTACTTTATCAAAGATCAGTTGATTATATTTATGTGGTTCTATTTCTGGGCTCTCTATTTTTTCTACTATCTGCCTTTTCTTTAACCAGTACCACACTATCCTCATTTCCTGTGGCTTTCTAGCTTGTTTAGTTTTGATTGACAAAAATTAAACATATGTATAGGGTACAATGTGATGTTTCAGTGCATGTATATATTGTATAATGGCCAAATCAGGGTAATTATATCTATCACATTGAAAATTTATCATTTCTTTATCCTGAGAGAACATCCAAAATCCTCTTTTCTGTTTTGAAATATACAATGCATTATTGTTAACTATTGTCACCCTACTGTGCAATGGAACACCAGAACTTCTTCCTTTCACCTGACTGTAACAGTGCACACCTTGACCAGCTCTCCCTGTCACTCTCATATCAGTAAGCCCTAAAGTTGGGGAGTGCTGGTCCTCCCACTTTGTTCCTCTTTGGTATGGAGTTGACTGCTCTGGGACTTTTTATCTCTCCATATAAACTTTGGAATTGGTGGGTAGAGATTCACAAAATAACTTGCTTAGATTTTTTTTTATTGGATTGTCTTGAATTTAGGGATGAATTTGAGAAGAACAGATTGCTTGAGAACTTTGAACCTTCTTATCCATGGACACAGAACATATTTGTATAGTTTTCTGGTATCTTTGATCAGAGTTTTACAGTTTGTCTCATATCTTATGCTTTTGTTTAGATTTGTATTTACTTATTTTTTCAGTACTAATATGTGACTTTTTATTTTAAATTTCTGCTTGTTCATTGTTGGTCTGCTGAAAAGTGATTGATTTTTGTATATTATCCTTGAATTCTATCATATATGATGGTTTATTAATTTCAGGAAGAATTTTTTGGTCAATTATTTCAGATTCTTTACATAGATGATCATGTCATCTTCAAACAAAGACAGTTTACTTTCTTCTCTCCCAATTATGTATAGCTCTTATTTCCTTTTCTTGTCTTTAGATGGGATTTCCAGTAAGATGTTGAAAGTGCTGATGAGAGATTCTTGCCTTATTCCTTTCCTGATATTAGTGGGAAAACTTCAAGTTTCTCACTATTAAGTCATCAAGTAAAGTCACTAATTTTTAATGGTCAAAAGGCACTTACAGAGGGAGAAAGAGAGGTGCCCATGGGCACTGGTGGAGACTCTGGTAGGGCTGTGGGCTAGCTAACTATGGTGGATGACTAACCAGTTCACAGGCAAGGAGACTAAAGGTTCGTGAGGTTAAGTAGCTTATCAAATGTTGGTTAAATAGAAATTCCCATAAGGTTGGGATTTGGAAGTGAGTCTCTCTGATTCTCTTTGGGTCTTAGGGGATCTCTCTACCCACCTGAAAAGTTTTTAAAACATACTGGTGCTTGAATCCTAGACTCAAGATTTTCTGATTCTATTGGTCTGGGGTGAGGCCTGAGCCAAGAGAACTTACAAAGCTACCTGGTAATTCTCAAAAGGGGTGAAGACTGAGACCCTTGACTAAGGTGTGCTCATGGATTGTTTTGGGGATAAGTACACAAAATTTGAGGAGGGAATGCAGTGCAATACAAAACAAATCTTCATTTCCTGAATACATTCTGGTTGATGATAGAAGGAGGCACACTGAAAGGGAAGTCTGCAGTTGCCATTGCATTTTGAAACTGAAGAAACCAAGACGTAAGAATAATGAATGGGTACTACCTCCAGCAATAAATCATTATCCAAATATATAAACACCTGCTTGCATTTCTGCAGGTAAATCATCTGCAGCAGTAGTAGTCTAATAATTTGTTTCCATTTCTTCTCATTCATTTCAGGAGAAGTAAAAACTTACAGATGGACTGTCCCAAAAAGATCAGGTCCAGGGCCCTCTGATCCCAATTGTATCCCGTGGGTTTACTATTCAACAGTAAACTTTGTGAAGGTAAGGTAGAGAGAGCAACCAAGATGCTTAATGTAACACGGCTACAAGTTGGCTCTTCGAGTCATCATAACTGTGGTGGGTATATGTGAAGGGGGTATGATTTACAGCAGGGGTCTCAAATTTTGTATGGCCCACTGGCCAAATCCAGCCACCATACCCCTGCTCCCATTGACAGTCTCTTATGGTGATGACAAAGATAGTAGGGGCCACAAAGAAAAAAAAATATATATATATATATATTTACTCTCTGGTACTTTCCCATAAAAAAGTTTGCTAACCCTTGCTAACCCTTGATTAAGAGGGTTGATTTCTGGCTGGGGTTATTGTTCAGTGGTAGAGTGCTTGCCTGGAACATGTGAGTCATTGGGTTCGATCCTCAGTACCACATAAACATGCATAAATAAAAATAAAGGTGTCCACCACCACCACCACCACCAACAACAACAACAAAGAGGGTTGATTTCAAGTAATAAATTTCAATTTCCAGTTTTAGAACTTACACATTAACTTGAAACAAAAGAGAATATATCAGTAGATAACCAAAAATCTCACAACATACTTTATTCATGGTTTTGGCTGTGTAAAATCTATTAATTTTAAAGACATTTCTGTGTCTATAAGGACTCAGGGAAAGAAAGCACATCTCAAACACAGTAACTAAAACTACAAAACTATTTGAATATAAATAACTGAGAAATAAAAGTCAAAGATTCAATACTGACTTTGAGTCAGGTGTATGCAAAATGACTTCAGTCTTTAATTATATATCATAAACCAAAGTCCAAACTAAACTCATATCTCAGATAAAACATAAGCATTGGCCTTTATTTTTAAAAAATGAGAAATTATCTTAACCTTCTTCTTAGACATTAGATGACTTGAATTGATACCCTGGAGATGTACAAGAATTCAGGAAATAGTCATAAAACACTTGAAAAAATAAATTTACAAATTAGAATTGTGGGAAACATGTTTGTTTATTCATGTATCCAAACATATTATTGAGTACTTGTAATATGCAAATGATGCTACCCAAAACTATAACATATGCAAGTATCCTTGTATTGAAGAAACTTATAACTTGGTGGTGAAAATATTACATGTCCACACTTATTATTATGTGACTCTGAATCTGGTGAATTCTATAACTATTAAAAGTATTAGAGGAGATGTCAGAAAGAAGGGTTAGGGAGAAAGAACAATATGAACAAAGCTGAAGATAGGGAAGTGGAAGATGTGTGGAAGAAGTGTTGAGTCCCATTTGTGTATAATACAGGGTCCAAAAGAGAAGAGCAGGGGAACCTAAGCCAGAAAGTTCACTGGGGGAGCTTAAACACCTGTCAGGGATTTGTATTTTATTCTGAAGGACATGGAAGATCACTGAAGAATTGTAAGTAAGGAAGAGAGGAGATTAATCAGTTGGTGGTCAATAGCATGAGCTGAAGGTGAGGTGAGACAGACCATAGAGGAACCAGTTTCAGGATCCTACACTAGAATGGCGGCAGATGGAATGGAATATTATTAAATTATTTAATGGCTTCTCTTATATGGTTTGTTTTCTCTTGCAGGATACATATAGTGGTCTGATGGGCCCTTTGATCACATGCCGAGAAGGAGTATTGAATGAAAAGGGAAGAAGAAGTGATGTTGATTATGAGTTTGCTCTGTTGTTTTTGGTATTTAATGAGAATGAATCCTGGTATCTGGATGACAATATCAAGAAGTATCTCAATAAAGATCCACGGGATGTTAAGCGCACTGATGATTTTGAAGAGAGCAACAAAATGCATGGTATATTAGAATTCAAAGAGAATGTTGTTGAGATAGGCTCATAGAAATTCCCATCACTGTAGGAGACCCCCAACCTCTTTCTCTGAACCTTGCCCTCTTCCCAGGGGGATCTGAACTTAAGATGATCCTCTAAAGCTTTTTTCAACATACCAGCCTAGCTATTAGTGACTGGTAGCAAAGTCATTGAGGCTTTGGACCGACTATTTAGGTTCATCTCTCTGAGTGCTGACATCTTTAAAGAAATAGTTTTTTTTAAAAAATGTTATCACTTATTAATATGTTTTTGTATGAATACCATAACTTCCCATTTGATCAATTAGGGATTTGTGTAATTCACTGTGGCATAAAACACCATCACTGAGCTTCTGTTTTAAGGGGTCTGTGTTATTTAACTATAATTTTAGGTAGTTTTTTTGCTTGTTTGTTTTCATAGGAGTAGTGTTTGAAATATATACATTCACACTCTCTAAGATCTACTTTTTTGCATTAATTTTATTTTTATTTATACAGACTGCATTTTGATTCATTGTGAAGATGGGCCTAGCCAAGATCACAAAGTTCATTATTAATATGGGTTAATATTGTGGCCTGATTCCCAGTTCAGCTGTTCTTTCCCTTACTAATTTTGCTCTCCTCTTTCAAAAGTTTCTTAGAGTGCTTTTTCTTTTCCTTTTTTTTTTTTTTTTTTTTTTTTTGAGTACTTTCTTTTTAATGCACACAACTTTTTGGCTATTCCATGGTGCACAAAGTAAAAAGTTAATAGAAAGTAGAGAAGAGTCACTGTCTCATAAACCCAGTGTGCCTTGGTCATTGTCGAGTCATTGGTTCAGTCCTAGAAAGCTCTCCTTTTGGAGAACCAGCCAGGCTTAAACTTTTTCTCAGAAAGTGAAATACTGAGGAAATAGCTTCTAATTCATTCAGTGTTTATATAAATAAATTTGATTTTTTTCATGGCTTAGGCCACTCATCTGTAGAAAGGTATAGATCTGGTTTCTCAACAATGAGCCTATAATCTAATTCACAAATTAGATAAACAAATACTGCTACCCAAGATGCAGCTTTGAAAAACAAACTATTTCTATTTTCTACTCTCTTTGTGTAAAGATTCCTGGTACTCTGAATTTTGGATCTAGAATGGCAGGGTTGTTGGTAAGTGTGAGTGAAACTATTACCTGCTTTACAGGTAGTTAAGAATACTGGTGACCCACTTTTGCATTGCTGGTGGAGTTGCAAATTGGTGTAACCACTCTGGAAAGCAATGTGGAGAATTCTTGGAAAACTTGGAATGGACCCATTTTTGACCCAGTTATCCCACTTCTTGGTTTATACCCAAAGGACTTAAAATTAGCATACTACAGTAACATAGCCACATCAATGTTTATAGCAGCTCAATTCACAATAGCTAGATTGTGGAACCAACCTAGATGCCCTTCAACAGATGAATGGATAAAGAAACTGTGGTATATATACACAATGGAATATTATTCAGTCATAAAGAAGAATAATATTATGGCATTTGCAGATAAATAGATGGAATTGGAGAATATCATGCTAAGTGAAAGAAGCCAATCCCCAAAAACCAAAGGCTGAATGTTTTCCCTGATAAGTGGATGATGATATATAATGGGGGTAGGAAGGAGGGGGGTGAGAGAAGAATGGAGGAACTTTAGATTATGTAGAAGGAAATGAGAGGGGGGTATGAAAGATGGTGGAATGAGACAGACAGCATTACCCTATGTACATGTGTGATTACACGAATGGTATGAATCTACAACCACAGAAATGAAAAGATATACCCCATTTGTGTACAGTGAATCAAAATACAGTCTGTAAAAAATAAATAATTAATTAATAAAAAAAATACTGGTAACCTAAACATTTTGAACCATTTTTAAAATCAGAATAAGTAGTGTCTTCTCACTGACCAGAGACTATTTTCTTTTTTGCCTTCTTAGCCATTAATGGAAAGATTTTTGGAAATCTCCATGGCCTCATAATGAATGAAGATACAATGACAAACTGGTATTTGTTAGGAATAGGAAGTGAAGTGGACATACATACCATCCATTATCATGCAGAGAGCTATATTTTCAAAGTAAGTATAAGAAAAATGTTTGGGGGAAGATTTTTTTGAACTAATGGATCCAATGCATTTCCACTGAGAAATAAAGGAGTTTCTTGGCAACACTGCTTGTGAGAGGTGGTGGTTCATATAAGAGAATAGAGCAAAGAAATGTGATTGTACCCTTACTCTAGTAGATATTTCCAAACAGGTATGTGTGTATTACTGTGCTTGTAAAAGCTCTCCCAGTCTCAGAGAGCAGTTTTTCATCAGTTATTTGGCCATAGTTTAGCCAACGTGTATTATTCTGTTAATATTGCATACGGAAGCACCTGAGGGTTGGTCCTTTTTCCTTTCCTATCCTTTTCCATCCCATTTCCTTCCTGCCCCTCTCCTCTTTTCTTTGTGATTAGTTAACATTCTAGCCCTATCCAATAAAGATTTAGAGCTCTGGCTTGGGCCCCCCCAACTTTACCTTGACTTTTGCCCTGAGGAGCTGGGCTGGACCATGTGTGGCCTCCTGCTCTCTGTCATCAAATTGTACCCTATGGGTGGTGCTGTCTGTACAGCAGAATCACCTGGGGAACTATTTAAAGAACAGATTGCCTGATCTGCCTCACCTCAGACCTGCTGAATCAGGTCTCCAGGGATAAAGTCCAAATACTCTGTCATCTCAAGTTCTCAGTGCCATCTACAAGGAAGTAGGGTAGTGAACGATAATGATTATCTAATCTGTAGGGTAAACTAGAATTGTTTCTAGTTTGTTAGAATTATATTCTAGTTAAACAGCAATAAACAGTAATTTAATAAAATGACTACTATTCACTCCCCTCTGTGTATTTCCCCAAATATTAGCCTATGGTGATTAGCATTTCACATATTAAATAGCTATGCTGTTTTAGAATTTGACTTTTTCAATACACATTTTTAAAATTAAATTAAAAATTTATAGATTATCAAAAGCTACACATACATATATAAATGTTAAAAATTCCACCATTTTTCATATCCCCCCCTCTCATTTCCCCCTATGTAAAGTTCCTCCATTCTTCTCTCACCCCCCTCCTTCCTACCCCCATTATATATCATCATCCACTTATCAGGGAAAACATTCAGCCTTTGGTTTTTGGGGATTGGCTTCTTTCACTTAGCATGATATTCTCCAATTCCATCTATTTATCTGCAAATGCCATAATATTATTCTTCTTTATGACTGAATAATATTCCATTGTGTATATATACCACAGTTTCTTTATCCATTCATCTGTTGAAGGGCATTTAGGTTGGTTCCACAATCTAGCTATTGTGAATTGAGCTGCTATAAACATTGATGTGGCTATGTTACTGTAGTATGCTAATTTTAAGTCCTTTGGGTATAAACCGAGGAGTGGGATAACTGGGTCAAAAATGGGTCCATTCCAAGTTTTCCAAGGATTCTCCACATTGCTTTCCAGAGTGGTTGCACCAATTTTCAACTCCACCAGCAATGTAAAAGTGTGCCTTTTCCCCCACATCCATGCCAACATCTATCATTGTTTGCGTTCTTGATAACAGCCATTCTAATTGGAGTAAGATGAAATCTTAGTATGAAAAATGGTGGAATGAGACAGATATCATTATTCTCTGTACAAGTATAATTACATGAATGGTATGAATCTGCCTCATGCACAACCATAGAAACAAAAAGATGTAGCCCATTTGTGTTCAATGAATCAAAATGCAGTCTGTAAAAATTAAAAAAAGTTTTAAAAATAAATAAACTTTCCCTTTTCTAAAAAAATTGCTCAAAAAATTAAACATTTGAGTGTAAATCTAACAAAACACACTCAGAATGTATATGCTGAAAAGTATGCAATGTTGATGAAAGAAATCAAGGAAGATCTAAATAAATGTAGAGACATACCAAAAAAATGTTTAGAATTAGAATGTCATTCACATTGCATACAAGTCACCCTATTTATTGTATGATTCTGTTTTATAAGCACTGTGATGTAAACAACAACCAATAAAACACAAATACTGAAAAAAAAAAAAACCAGAATACTTCCATCACCTCCTAAAGTTTCCTAATTGCACCCTCTGGTATTGATTACTTCCCTATGCTTAACACTTAGCAATCACTGATCTGTTTTCTGTCTCTGCTGTGATTTGAATGTGTCCCCCCAAATTGATGTGTTGGAGATTTAATCCCTCTTAATCCTAGGAGGTAGGGCCTAGTAGGGGCTGTTTAAGTCATGAGGACCCCTCCTTCACAAATGGATTCATGTTGATTATAAATGGACTTGAGCAGCATTGCTGCTCAATTCACCATAGCCAGATTGTGGAACCAACCTAGATGCCCTTCAGTTGATGAATGGATAAAGAAACTGTGGCATATATATACAATGGAATATTACTCCACCATGAAGAATGATAAAATTATGGCATTTGCAGGCAAATGGATGAAATTGGAGAATATCATGCTAAGTGAGATAAGCCAATCTCAAAAAACTAAAGGACGAATGATCTCGCTGATAAGCGGATGAGGACATACAATGGGGACTGGGAGGGGTTAGCATTAGGGTTAGGGTTAGGTTTATGGTTAGGGTTAAGGAGGGTGGCAAGAATGGAGGAAGGAAGGACTGTATAGAGGGAAAAGAGGGGTAGGAGGGGTGGGGCGGAGGAAAAAAAATAACAGAATGAATTAAACAACATTACCCTATGTAAATTTATGATTACACAAATGGTATGCCTTTACGCCATGTACAAACAGAGAAACAACATGTATCCCATTTGCTTACAATAAAAATAAATAAATAAATAAATGGGCTTGAGGCTGCAAATTTGATCTCTTGTTCTCTGGCTTGTGTGCTCTCTTGCTCTTCCACCTTTTTGCCATAGGATCATGCAGCAAGAAGGCCCTCACCAGTTGCAGGTCCCTTAACTTCCTAGCCTCCAAACTGCAAGAGAGAAATCTTCATTCTATATTAATATCTAGTCACAGGTGTTCTGTTACAGCAGCATAAAATGGACTAAGACAGTCTTTATAGTTTTGTGGTATATTTTAGGGTTAGGGTTTATAGCTTTGCAGTCTATTTTGATGTCAAGTAGCATACTGTCTCCTACTTTATTATTGTTATTATCATTATTATTATTTTTCAAAATTGCTTGTTCTGGGTGTTTGGTGGTTTCCCAGAGATTTTAGAATTTTTTTCCTGGCTCTGTGAAGAATGTAAAAGAGATTGCATTAAATCTGTAGAATATACTATGCCCATTTAAAAAATTGTATTGTTTATTTCCTTTCTGTAGAATTTGAGGGATTTATATATTTGGGACACAAAGTATCAGCTATGTGATTTGCAAATATTTGTTCCTACTTAATGGCCTCTCTTTTAATTCTCAACATTATAACAATGAGCAAAATTTCTTAATCATGTTCAAAGTTCCATTTACCATTTTTTCTCTTTCATGGTTCAAGTTTTTAGTGTAATATACAACACATTTTTTTCCTCACTCAAGGTCTTGAAGATTTTCTTCTTTGTTTTAGAAGTTTTACAATTTGAGGTTTTATCTGTGAGGCTATCATTCATTTTAAATCAATTTTCAACTTTGCAGATCTCACTTGAGTTCCAGGAGATTTTAGGGGGGTTTTCTACATAGTTGATCATGTTGTCTATAAAACAGATTGTTAGCTGGGCAGGGAGGCTCATACCTGGAATCCCAGAGGCTCTGGAGACTGAGGCAGGAGGATGGTGAGTTCAAAGTCAGCCTCAGCAAAAGTGAGGTGCTAAGCAACTCAGTGAGACCCTGTCTCTAAATAAAATACAAAATAGGACTGGGGATGTGACTCAGTGGTCAAGTCCCCCTGAATTCAATCTCCAGTACTCCCCCCCAAAAAAACAAACAAACAAAAAAAAAAACAAAAAAACAACCAGAGTGTTTTATTTCTTTATTTTCAAGTTGTATGCCACTGCTGCTACTGCCATTCCTCCCCCATTGCCCTCCTCCTCCTCCTCTTCTTCTTCCTCCTCCTCCTTTCTGTCTTATTGCACTGGCTAGAACCTCCAGTATAATCTTGAAAGTGAGTAGGGAAAGTGGACATCCCTGGCTTTTTCTTAATCTTGTGGGGGAAAGTATTCAGTCATTCACTATTGAATATAAAGTGAATTATAACTTTATGTAGATTCCAATACAGGTTGAGGAAATTTCCTTCAATTCTTTATTTGCTGAGAGTTGTTATCATGAACATGTAAATTAAATCACATTAAATAGTTGCTCATTTTTGAGGTGGTCATATGATTTTTTTCTTCTTTAGAAATTGACAATTTTCTTTAGCCCGTTGATGAATTGTATTGATTGATTTTTCAAACATTGAACCACCTTTTTATTCTCTGGATAAGTCATACTGGTCATGATGCTTTATCTGTTTTATTTATTGCTGGAGTTACTTTGCTAGACTTTTGTTGAGCATTTTTGCATCTATGGTCATGAGGAATGTTAGTTGTAACTTTATTTTCTATTATTTATTTGCTTTGATATCAGGGTAGTGCCAGCTTCATAAAATGAATTGGAAGTATTCTCCCCTCTTCTATTTCATGTTAGCTTTTATTTAGAAGTGGTATTAATTCTTCTTTAAATGTTTGGTAGAATTTCCACATAGAAGAGAAAACATTTGACCCTTAACTTTCTGGGTCTGTCTTATTTTGCTTTGAATGATGTTCTCTAGTTCCATGCATTTACCAGCAAATGACATACTGTCATTTTTCTTTGTAGCTGAGAAAAACTCCATGGTATATATACACCACATTTTCTTTATCCAGGTGTCTGTTGATGGGCACCTGGGCTGGTTCCATAACTTGGCTACTGTGACTTGTGCTGCTATAAATATTGATGTGGCTGTATCCCTGCAGTATGCTGATTTTAGATCTTTCAGGTATATACCAAGGAGTGGGATAGCTGGGTCACATGGTGGCTCCATTTCTAATTTGAGAAATCTCCAAACTGCTTTCCAGAGTGTGGTTGTACTAATTTGCAGTCCTGCCAACAATATATGAGTGTAGTACCTTTTCCCCTACATTCTTGCCCACACTTATTATTATTTGTATTTCAATAATTGCTATTCTGACTGGAGTGAGATGAAATCTTTGATTTGCATTTCCCTGATTGCTGAAGATTTTTATTATTTTTCATATATTTGTTGGCTTTTTGTATTTCTTCTTTTGATAAGAGTCTGTTTAGTTCTTTTGTCTATTTATTAATTGGATTTTTTTATGTTAAGTGTTTTGAGTTCTTTATGTATTCTGGATATTTTTAAAAGGTGGTATGGGGGATCATATGAAAATAGAAGAAAGAAGAGTGGAGTAGAGGAAGGATATTGAGAGGGAGGGAGGAGAGATGGAAAAACGGAGGAACAGTGGAGTGAAACTGACCAAACTTTCCTATGTATGTATATGAATATACCAGTGAATTTTACCTTTATGCATATCTATAATGCACTGATTTTAAGAACTATAAATAAATAGAAGACTGGTAGAATAGTGAAAGGGAACAGGGGGAGAGAAGAAGGGAGGAAAAGGGGAAGCACTGGGGACTGAATTAGAACAAATTATTTTTCATGCCTGTATAAATATGTAAAAATGAACTACAATATTATATACAACTATAATGGACTAATAAAAATACTTAAAAATATTTTGTAGATTTTGCCAATGAAGCCATCTGGATCTGTTGGAAGGTTTTAATATAATTTTAGTTTATTAGATGTACTGCTATTCAGGTTATATATTTCTTATGTTCTTTCTCTCAGCAGTTAGTATCTTTTTAAGAATTTGTTCCTACTATATAAATTGCAGAATTTATGGAGACAGAGCTATTGTACAATATTCCTTTATTATCCTCCTTAATGTCTATAAGGTCTTAGTGACTTCTTCCTTTCTTTTTCTTGGTCAGTCAGTCTAAAGATTTGCATTACTGATCTATTGCTGCCTAACAAGTGACTATAAAACTCAATGGACTAACACAACAAACACCTAATATCTAACAGTCTCTCTGGGTCAGGAAATTGGGAGTAGCTGGTTAGTTTAGATTTGGCATCTCTCATGAGACTGCAATCAAGATAACTTGAGGTGCAGTTAGTTGTCAAAAGTTTGACTGGATTCAGAGGATTCACTTTCAGGCTCACTCATGTGGCTGTTTACTGAATGCATCTGGTCATTATCTTACAGGTGTGGCATGGGAGTTGCTGGCTTTGCCCAGAGTGACTGATCCAAGAAGAGAGAGTACAAGAGGGTCTAAGGCAGATGTCATAGTCTTTTATAGCCTAATGTAACAAGTGGAATGCCATTTCTTCAGCCATATGCTATTGGTGACACAGAACAACTCTCATGTAACATGGGTGGGAATTACAAAGGTTATGAGTATTAGGAAATGGGGATCACTAGGAACCATCATGGAAGTTGGCTGCTACCAGGTTTATCAGTTTTATTATCTGTTGGAAAGAACCAGCTTTAGGTTTCTTTGATTTATCTCTATTGTTTCTATTCTTGGTTTTATTTGATTTCTGCCCTTTCACTCCTTCTGCTTATAGTGTGTTTATTTGCTCTTCTTTTCCTTCTTGTTGTGCTGAGAAAGAAAGTCACAAGCTGTTTTTGTTTTTGTTTTTAATTTCTGCAGATAGATAGATCTTACCGAGAAGATGTTTATGATCTCTTTCCTGGGACATTCCAAACCATTGAACTCTTTGCAGATCACCCAGGGACATGGCTGCTACACTGTCATGTGTCTGATCACATCCATGCTGGCATGGAGACAACCTACACCGTCCTCCGGAACATAGGTATTGTTATTTGTCAGTGAGGCCAGATGATGGCACCTAGTTTCCTGTATGCCTGGAAATTAGGAGGTGTAAGGAAAACCCAGATAAGCCCCCAAGGAGCTTGAAGTCAAGTAAGAGAGACAGATATATAACTATGTAACCATAATGGAGGACAGTGTGTCATAAATGAGTGCACAGTACAGGCATCAGTGGCAGTAATAGGAGGGCTAACAGTGTAAGGGTGAGAGCCCAGATTTCTGAGGCCATGATGCTCAAGGTGGATGTCAATGGGTGAGTGGGAACTGGGAGGTGGGAGGAGTAGAATACATGTGTACTGGTATCAAGCTGCCCAGTGAGAATCCAAGAAAGATGGCAGATACTGATGGGGTAAAGTCCTTGCTGGTGAAATGATCTGACTTGTATCATGAAAATAATCTCTTTCTCTTGTTTATAAAACAATCAACTTACCTTCTTTGTCCAGACAACAGGATTCCATACTCCACCAAGTCTCCTTCTGGAGGGGCATCCCACCCGGCCACAGTGCCCTCCAACGGTAATGATACTCTATTCTGCATGCTGCATGTGAATGCCTCACTGTTTCATTCCTCAGAAAGAGCAGTCACCTGACACCTCACTTTTCTTTTTCACAGAACTACCTGGTAGGGAGGACCTCTATTTCTTTGGCAAGAATCTGGGTCCCAGAGGAGCCAAGGCTACTTTGGTCATCCTTTTCATCATGGGACTTCTCTTCCTGGTTACCACCGTGATTCTCTCCCTCAAACTGTGCTCCGCAAGGAGACAGATGTCTTATCAGGAAGTTCAGTCCTGTGCACTCCCCACGGATGCTCTGTGAATCATTTGGTCTTCCTCAGCAGGAATAGATGAGGTTCCACAGCTGGCTGGGTGGCAGTCAACAGTGAAACTGGACCAAGGCATTGTTCACCAAGGAAGGTTGACACTGTGTCCTGTGTCAGGCTTCTGATCCTCTGGAACATTATCCAAAGCAATTTGCTTTTATTTATTTATTTCTAAATGGGCTGTGAATAATCCTCAGGTATAAAATGCCAAAAAAGGAGAATGTGCAGGACTAAGGAATGCCAACACCTAGTCTGTTCTCTGAACAAATTTGCTGAAGTGGGAGACTCTCTGAAAGATATTTTCATATTCCATTTTTCATAATTTTTAGATTAAGCAGTGCTTCCCTAGTTAATTGCTAGAGTTTCTAGATGAATAACTTCTAGAAAGAGCCATAGTGCCTTAAACATTTTTCTAACTGGAATAGCACTGATTTTTCAACACCGTTACATAAGATGCTTCCCTTAGTTGTCCCAGGAAAAATAAGTTTCTAAGGAGTTCATGGAAATGTCTAAGTCAGTATCTGCTGAATTGAATTGGATTACATGATATTTTGGAGGCTTTAACCAGATCTCCTGGTGTTTCCCCCTTTAATATAAATAACCTGTGCACTGTTTGCTAGACAAGGCAAAGTTATAAGGGTTTTTTTTAAAATTGCTGCTGTTTTTATGCAAACCTGTAGAAATACTTGAATGTTTACAATTCACTTCATTTTATATGTTTTTACAATATGTTTCCCTGGCAGTGTCTACATTTTCAAAAATCAACTAGAGAATTTCTATTTCTGTTCCAGATTGCAGGAGGGCTGGAATCTGTGAAGGAACAGGCTAGGTTTTCCCACTGTGAGTCAGAGTTTAGTGTGAGCTTGCAGGAAGAGGGAGAACTTCAAGTCTGGGCTTGAATCTTCAATCTCATCTTCTCATTCAGTTAGGGGAACTCTTCCCGGGTCTCCATCGTCTGTGAAATAAGAACAACCTCAGCATTTGAGGAGCACCACGAGGAATTCGTCAATGCAGCTTAGTGGTTGGGAGAAGGGATCTCTTGAAATCCTAGAGAGATTGCCTCTTCAACACATACCCCTTGAGAGGAGGAGAAAAAAGGGAAAGAAAAGGTGAGAAAAAGAGAGTCTTGGTGGCAGTTTTTTAAACCAAAATTAGCTTTGAAGATAGTATTCAGTTTCCAAGGCTCACATGTAAAAATAAAATATGGAGCAACTAAACTCAACCCATTATGAGGTAATCCACCCTCTCTGAAGGCATGCCTAGACATTAGGTATAAGATTGATAAAAGCAACTTGTTTATTGCTAGGCTGTGAAATTGCCTTTAGCTCAGGGCAAGCTGCCCTGGGATACCAATGCCAAATGAGTGATACTAGAACATCTGCCTTAGCAGTGGATCCTTTGAATATCCAGGTGAACCAGTAGAACCTAATAAATACTCTGGTGAAGGGACCTTTCATACTTTCTCAACTTCATCTTGGTGAGGGGAATTGGGTAATTTGATAGAAACTATAGTCTTACATAAGACAGGATGCAAATGCTAAAAATTGTTTGTAGTTTACTTGAATGTCACATCAAACACAGTACCCAAAAGATTTTGAATTCCATTCTGCAAACCATTGACAATGTGATTTTGTAGTACATGCTGTACGGTTTTCATATGTGTGTAGGCTCTATAATTACTATAATAATAATTATGGTAAATGCCTTATTTATTGCTCACCTTTAGTAAAACAACAAATTATTTAGTTCTGTTTTTTTCCTTTTCACTTAGTTGATTTTTTAAATGAGTTTGCACCATTTCTCTTTTTAATAAAGTTTCACATATTATAAGATAGCTATTTGTGTGGGCTTTTTTTTTTTCCCACTCAAAATTACCTTTCATTAAATTGGGGGAAGGAGAGTTTCAAAGAAAATTATCCTTTAATCACCTTTGACTATGCCCGTTATACTTAAGGGAAACAAACCAAAACAATACATCTCCACAATTAATATGACTCCTCAACCTTGTCTGCTCCAATGCACCACACTCTTTCATTCTCTCTTAAGACAATCAACCTGGCCTGCTTCACACACACTTGTTCTTCCTCTTACAAGGGAAGACGCATTCCTACTCCTAGTAATGCCAGTCTCTCCATTTGACCTAGGACCTAACATCTTATTGCTTTCCCAAAGTCTTAGTTCCCTCTGGTATCAGATTTTCCTCCCATGTCATTTTATGAAATCATCAGCAATGTCCACCATTATAGACAGAAAACAAAGAGCTGTCTTCCTTAACTCCATAATCATTTCCCACTCAGTGTCTCTCTTCCCTTGAAAGCAGAATGTAAAGGGCTATATCCACACTGAGCATGGTAGCACATGCCTGTAACCTCAGCAGCTCTGGAAGATGAGGCAGGAAGATCATGAGTTCAAAGACAGCCTCAGCAATTTCATGAGAACCTGTCTCTAAATAAAAAATATAAAAAGGCAGGGATGTGGTTCAGTGGTTAAGTGCCCCCTGGTTCAATTCCTGGTACAAAACAAAAACAACAACAAAATAAAAAAACAAAACAAAAAACAAAACCTATATCAACAGCTGCTGCCTGTACCACCTCATTCCCTACATTCCTCAGTCCATTTCAATGGCTCCCAATCCAGTGCAACCAACCCTACATCCCAACCTGCTATTGTCAGTCAATATTATCAACCACAGTACTGTTTCCACTGACTTCTTTTCCATCTTTATCTTACTCAACCTCTCAGCAAAAATTGACAGCCTCTTCCTTCCAAACACCACTCTAGTTCCTTAGGTTCTGTAACATGTCTCCCTGCCAGCCTTCCTTCTTTCTCAGTTTCTATTCTGTCTCAATCTGCTTTGCTACCTCCTTCTCCTCTGAACCTAAATGAAGATAAGGTTTCAAGGTTCTCATGCAAATATAAAATGTTGCTTCAGAATTTAATACTGGTTGCCTTTCTCTCCTTCATTTTTCATAGTAGGCTGAATAGCATCACCCAAAGATTCCATATCCCAATCCTTGAACCTGTGCATGTTACCTTATATCACAAAAGGGACTTTGTAGGTGTGATTACGTGAAAGATCAGGAGATGGAGAGTTTATCCTGGATTATCCAGTTTGGCCCTGAATGTAATCACAAGTACTCTTACAAAAGACAGGCAGATTATAGAAGAAAAAGTAGGTCCAAATCTTCAACTTATTGACTTAGGATCAGACTTCCTTAACGGTACTCCCATACCACAAGAAATAAAAGCAAGAATCAACAACTGGGATAGATTCAAACTAAAAAGCTTTCTCTCAGCAAAGGAAACTATCAGTAATGTGAAAAGAGAGCCTACAGAGTGGGAGAATATCTTTGCCACTCATACTTCAGATAGAGCACTAATTTCGAGAATATATAAAGAACTCAAAAAATTCTACACCAAGAATACAAATAATCCAATCAACAAATGGGCTAAGGAAATGAACAGATGCTTCACAGAAGAAGATCTACAAGCAATCAACAGATATATGAAAAAATGTTCAACATCTCTAGTAATAAGAGAAATGCAAATCAAAACCACCCTAAGATTCCATCTCACCCCAATTAGAATGGCGATTATCAAAAATATAAGCAACAATAGGTGTTGGCGAGGATGTGGGGAAAAGGTACACTCATACATTGCTGGTGGGGTTGCAAATTAGTGCAGCCACTCTGGAAAGCAGTATGGAGATTCCTCAGAAAGCTTGGAATGGAACCACCATTTGACCCAGCTATCCCACTCCTTGGCCTATACCCAAAGGACTTAAAATCAGCATACTACAGAGATACAGCCACATCAATGTTCATTGCTGCTCAATTCACCATAGCCAGATGGTGGAACCAACCTAGATGTCCTTCAATTGATGAATGGATAAAGAAACTGTGGCATATATATACAATGGAATATTACTCCACCATAAAGAATGATAAAATTATGGCATCTGCAGGCAAATGGATGAAATTGGAGAATATCATGCTAAGTGATATAAGCCAATCTCAAAAAACTAAAGGACAAATGATCTCACTGATAAGCGAATGAGGACATATAATGGGGTGTGGGAGGGGTTAGCCTTAGGGTTAGGATTAGGTTTAGGGTTAGGGTTAAGGAGGGTGGTAAGAATGGAGGAAGGAAGGACTGTATAGAGGGAAAAGAGGGGTGGGAGGGGTGGGGGAAAGGGAAAAAAATAACAAAATGAATCAAACAACATTACCCTATGTAAATTTATGATTACACAAATGGTATGTCTTGACTTCATGTACAAATAGAGAAACAACATGTATCCCATTTGTTTACAATAAAAAAAAAAAAAGACAGGCAGAGGGAAATTTGACTACAGGAGAAGAAACAGTGTGATAACTGAAGCAAGATGCTATGCTTCTGGCTTTGAAGATGGAGGAAGGAGCCACAAGTCAAGGAACATAAGGTATACAACTCAAGAAACTGGAAAAGGCCAGTTAATGGATTCTTTTGCAGAGCCTCCAGGGGGAGTTTGGCCCTGCTGACACCTTGAAACTGATTTCAAACTTCAGAGTTCCAGAACTGTAAGGGAATAAATGTGTGTCACCCGGTTTGTGGTAACCTTTTACAGCCTTCTCCACAGTTTATTTAGTCTATCCTCATGGATCTGAACTACATTTTTATGCTAGTAAGTCCAACATGTGTTTCTCCAACCCTGACTGAGGTTGAGCCTCAAAATCCCATTCAAGCAGGACCACTGCAGCAGTTCATAACCAGCCTGTGGTTATGCCTGTCCCTTCCATCTACTGTCTGCACAACTGCCACAGTGTTCTTCCAAATTGGATCACAACACTTTTCTGGTTAATACTCTTTAATGTCTTTTCATTTGTTTTAATGACATCCACACTGGTTTCCTTGGTCTATTAGGCCCAGAGTGATTAGGCCCATGTTCACCTCTCCAACTTCTTGGATTATCCTCTGCTCCAGCTTTTATCAGTTCCTACATCCTGGTAGTTTCTTTTTTTTTTTTTTTTTTTTTTTTTTTTTTTTTTTTTGTGGTGCTGGGGATCAAACCCAGGGCTTTGTGCTTGCAAGGCAAGCACTCTACCAACTGAGCTATCTCCCCAGCCCTGGTAGTTTCTTATCTTAGGGCCTTTGCATGTGCTCCTTTCCATACCTCAAATACTTTCCCTTTTCACCCTCTTCAGAACTCCCGTCTCAGGAAGCTTTCTTAGCTCAGATGTGAGTTCCCCATTGCCTTCTCTAAAGTGGGTCCCTCCCCCTATTATTCCCCTTATAATGCAAAGGGAATTCCCTTGCAGCACTCATCATAGGACATAACCATCTGATGTCTCACCTTTGACTGGAATGTAAACTCTGGAATCAAAGACCCTTGACCTGTTTTGCTCACTGCTGCACCCTGAGCACAGACCATGGTGTATACACAGTGGTTGCTCAGCAAATATTTCTTGACTGACTGACCAAATGAATGAAGGCACAAACAGAACAGTAGGTCTAATAAGCTTGACTATTTTGAATTGGCCTATTTTGTTTGCAAAATATCTCATATTCAAAGATCAAGTATCTCAAACAAGAAAAACAGAATTTTGGGAGAGTGGCTGTGAGGCTCAAAACCCATCTTGACCTCCTAACAATGACAGTAGGCAATGACCCTGGGGCAAGTAATGGGGACAGGGCAGACAGGAGAAGAGAAGATGTAATTAATTCCACAAATGCACCTTATGAAAAAAAAAACCAATGATGTCATCAAAACAAAGAAAATGGATGTGGCACTCATGCTTTTAATCCCACCATCTCAGGAGGATGAGGCCAGCCTTAGTAAATTAGTGAGGTCCTAAGCAACTCAGTGAGACCCTGTCACTAAGTAAAATATAAAGAGCCTCTGGGTTCAACCTCTGGACCAAAAAACAAAAACAGAAAAACACACATAAAACAAACCAAACAAACCAAAAAAAAAAAAAAAAAAAAGTCTGAGAAAGTGTCACAGACCAGAGAAGCTAAAGAGACATGACAATTAAATATAGCATGGTATCCTAGATAGGATCCTGGAGCAGAATGATAGTTGAAGAAATCTGAATCAACTATAGACTTTCATTAATGTATTTGTAATGGTTCATTGATTGTAACAAATGTGCAGTTCTCATGTAAGATGGTAATAACTGGAGAACTTGGATACAGGAGTAGGGGTTTACGGTAACTCTCTGTCTCTGCTCCATTTTTCTGTAAATCTAAAACTAATCCAAAATGAAAATTAAGTTAAAAATCTAGGAGTAAAATTTTTTTTTAAGACGCAATATTACCTATACTTTCATTCTTTCATTTGACAAGTTTAGAGTGTGAGATTGGTAAGTACAGCTATCAAATGCTAAACATCTATGATTCATCAGACATAAAATATAATATACCATTTAATCCTCAGAACAATGTGTTCAGGTAGGTAGTGTTCTGTCTTTGGTTTTTTTTTTTTTTTTTGGTTTGCGTGTGTGTGTGTGTGTGTGCGCGCGAGGTTCTGGGGATTGAACCCAGGGCTTTATGCATGCCAGGTAGCACTCTACCAGTAACTTACATCCCCAGCTCCTGAGGTGGGTAGTGTTATCCCTATTTGACAAATAAGAAAATTGAGGCTTAGAGATTTCTAGTGACCAAACATTGGTTATAAGGCAGTTAAGTGGCAAACTGGCAAACTCAGGAGGTGAATCTGGTCTCTTGCCTCCTCATTTCCTCCCAAAATACATGTGTGGCATGTATCACATTGTTTTTACAATGGGAAAAATGGCTCCCTTAACTATCATGTCCTTTAATGCCAATTTTCTCTATTCTGGAAGTCACATAAACCATTTGAGCTCTTGTTACTTCTTGACAGTTTTTCAAAATCTTGACAGTTTTTCACTTCACCCCTCTACCCCCACTTTCTCATTCCAATCCATTTCATACATGGCTGGTATATTAATCATTTTAAAACTTAGTTCTATTTAAGCTCTATTTATATTACTTCCCTCCCAAAACTCCCTGATGTCTACTGAAAAAAAAGTCCACCTTTTCTGGAAACTACTTTTTAAAAAATTTTTTTAAATCTGTTTATTTATTTCAATTATTTTTTTATTTTTATAGACTGCATTTTGATTCATTGTACACAAATGGGATGGGTATGTCTCTTCGTTTCTATGGTTGTGCACAATGTAGATTCATACCATTTGTGTAATCATACATGTACATAGGTGGAATGAGACAAACATTATTACCCTATGGAAGCTACTTTTTATTTTTGACTGTCTTCCCTCTATCTTCCCTGCAGCAGGGTCAGGTGTCTACTTCCCATTTCCTAGCAAGTTCTCTTTCTTGTGCCCATTTTGAATTCAATAAACACAGGCTGACTTCTGACTGAATGTACAGAACTGGCAGCATTGAGGGCAGTTTACAAGACTTACGAATTCAGCCCAGATCCTCAAAGGTTGATCAATAATAACCAGCAACCAACCATCCCATACAGCAGAATGAGCAAATACCAGCCCAGAGGAGCAAAGAGCTATGGGAAGAATGGTTCATTACAACTGGGGGATCCTGGGAGCTTCCTAAAGAGGGGCTGCTTGACCTGTTGGATGAGATCATTTACTCACTCCTAGAAAGTTCCTGTCGCAGGTCTGCCTGCCCAAAACCAACTCAACCTTCCAGGCCCCACTCTTTCTCTATAGCCGCTGCAGGCCCCATCTTTCACAATGATCATCCCCCCTTTCTAACTTGAATTATAGTGAATTGCATGTATGTCTTACTCCTTTTAATCCATGAGGTGTTTGAGGAAATGGAGGGCAACCATTTCACCTTTGTGTCCTCATTCATTAAGCCAAGAAGAACTGGCCCCTTCTCAGCCTATAACATAAGCTTTGAATGTATGGATAAATGAATGTAAATTGAACCACTTTAAATATTTTTTTCAGGGTGAAACATCTTCAAACGGGTATTTATTTAATAATATTAGTTAAAACACCTACTACGTAACAGGCATCTGTGCTAAGTACTGAGGATAAAAGTAGTGCACCTAGGCACAGACCTCCCCTCATGAAGCTGTCCATATTTAGAGGGTGATAAACTAAATAAATGAACAGTTAAACATTTGTTGAGTTGTGATTATTCTTTTTTTTGGTACTGAGGATTTAACCCAGGTGCGCTTAACCACCGAGCCACATCCCCAGCCCTTTTTGATATTTTATTTAAAGACAGGGTCTTGCTAAGTTGCATAGGGCCTCATTAAGTTTCTGAGGCTGACTTGGAACTCAAGATCCTCCTGCCTCAACCTCCCAAGCCACTGGGATTCCAGGCATGTGCCACTGCATCAGGCTGTGATTACTCTCAAGAAGGAAAATAGAGAGCAATAAAAGCTTTTATACAGTGCTCATCAGCTGCAAGGCACCACGTTAGGTACTTTACCTGCATTAACTCATTGGATCTTTGCCATAATCCTAAAAGGTATAATCATGTTACACATGAGAAAGCTGAGTCACAGGAGGGTCAAGTAACTTTCCCAAGACCCATAGCTAGCACAGCTAGTAACCTGTGATGTCAGTATCCCAAAACTATTTAACAAAGGGACCTAACCTAGTGAAGTCTACTCAGAAAGTCTTTTCTGGGGAAGGGATACTGAGCTGAGAACAGGTGGGTGATTGTGAAACAAGCAAAGATGTCACGTGGGTAGTGTTTGGGGCAGGTGAAGGCCAGACAAGGGGCCTAAATAACTTGAAGAACTGAAAGAGAAGTAGTAAAGATAGTGGTCATGCTAAAGAATTTGAAAATAATTTTTTTAAAGTACTGGGGATTGAACCCAGGGCCTCCCACATGCTAGGTAAGTTCTCTACTACTGAGCTATATCCTCAGGGTTTTATTTTTATTCATTTATTTATTTATTTTTTGAGACTGGGACTTGCTTAGTTGCCCAAGCTGGCCTAGAACTTGGGATCCTCCTGTCTCAGTTTCTGGAGTAACTAGGATTCTAGATTTGAGTCACTACACCCGGCAGAAATTGGGATTTTACCCTAAAAAAAATGTACTTTTTAAGTACAGGAGTAATTTGATCATATTAGAGCTTTAAAAAGCTCTCTATGACAGCCTTTGGGGAGAATGGCTTGGTGGGTCTGGGGACACATTTTTGTATGTAGTTAGGAGAGGGCTGAATTGGGGTATTTGGGTGCAGGTGGAAAGCTGTCAGATTTGCTATGTTTAGAGAAAGTGAAGCAAGCGAATTCGGAAATCAGTTGTGGTAGTTGGGAGAGGTGGATGAGTTAAAGATAGAGATCCAAGTTTCTGCTTGGGCACTTGAGTGGATGGTGGTGCATTTAGCAAGATGGGGAAGAAGAGTTCAGGTTTAAGGAGACATTACGATTTAAGTCCTCTAAGCAACCCAATTGAAGGGTTGTGTAGGCCCTTGGTTGTATGTTTAGAGGGCAAACCAGGGTGGAGAGGTACACATGAGTTTTGAGGCTTACATCAAGCACCTGCGAGTGCACAAAGAGCAGAGAAGACAGACAAACTCATCCCAAGGATCCTTCTGGTTTAAAGGCCCTGCCTAGTCCCAATGTTGGTGGTCAGAGTATTTCTTTCCTTCTTTCTCATCTTCCACTTCCTATTAGGGGTTCAGAAGCAGCTTTCTGTAGCCACCACGCACCAGTAGACACCCCTCCACTGGCTCCCAGAACGCCACTTTGGGAAGGCAAAGGACAGAGAAAACAGCCCAGCCGGGCTAATCCAGGTCTGAGACTTCAGTCACACAGCGCATACTCCCCCTCCCACGTCTCCCTCTTACGCAGAGCTCCTGGAAGGGTCCAGAGCCCGCTCTGCAACACACTCTAGGTCTACGCCTTACGACTGGCCTTACTTTGTCACCCGTTGTTCTATGTTACAGTCCCGTTTAACCTGATTTCATTGTGTGTACGTGTTGGGGGTGGAGCATAAAAGGGGGCTACCTGTGCACAAAGGAAGGAGCAACTTGCAGAAATGATTTGAAAAAATCCCAAATGCCAGGACATGAGGAGAATGAGGATGGGAGGGAGCGAGATTTTCCAGAGAGGCCACTAGGTGGAACGAACCCATTGCTCAGCGCGTTACCCGGGACGCGGGCAGGGCGTGGGATGCAGCCGCGCCCACCCCGCCTGGCGTCAGCGCGCCTTCCGGAAACTCCACGCCCCTGGGTACTCGGTTTCCCCCTAGGTTCCGGAAGAGCGCGGCGCTGGGACTGAGCGCGCAGGGCCTCCTGGAGGCAGCTTTGGCGCTGGGGCGCGCGGAGGGGCGGGGAAGTGAGGAAAGCGCTTTGTTCTCGGGTTGGATGTCGGGCCCGTAGGCGTGCGCGAGAGGCGTGGAGCCCGGGTGTTGCGCGCCCCCAGGGAGCGACACAGGCTGAGCGTGCGGGGGCGGGACCTCTGCACCCGGGAGGGCCTGGGACCCAGCCCTGCGGGCTCCAAAGGTGCTTGGCCAGGCGCTGATCCGAGGCAACTGTGGCTCCAACTGGATCGCCGGGAGCCAGATTCACCAAGACACAAAGGCAGGCGGGATGCGGGAGTCAGCAAAGGGAAAGCGAAAGCCTCCCACCAGGCCGGTGACGGGGTGAAGGCGTCGTGCTGTCCTCCAGACGCCGGCGGTACCCCAACCTGCCCTAGTTGGCCTGCTGGGACAAACCCGGCGCGCAGTAGCCATGGCTATTGCCCACCTAGCCACGGAGTACGTGTTCTCAGACTTCTTGCTGAAGGAGCCCACCGAGCCCAAGTTTAAGGGGCTGCGGCTGGAGCTGGCGGTGGACAAGATGGTCACTTGCATCGCTGTGGGGCTGCCGCTGCTGCTTATCTCTTTGGCCTTCGCGCAGGAGATTTCGATCGGTAAGGCCCCGGGACCGGAGAGGCGGCCCCAGGCTGGGCTGGCGTTATCGAGGTCTGCCTGGGTCTGGTGAGATGTGATTTTATTTCACAACAGATTGAATCACCGCAGGCCCCTGGATGGGCATGTAGCATCAGTGGACGTGAAAGTTGGGAATAAAGGTGGCCCCAGTTTTTATGAATCGAAGCGTTCCTTGCCCGGAGTGCATTTTTATCCCCCTTGACCCTGTTTGCATCCCTACTGCTCTTTTGTGGTTCCTTGATCCCCACTGATTGGACGGTGGCATCCTTTTGACTTATGCCCTTGCCACCAGATTTGCCCCAGGAAAACTATTTCCTCTTTTCACACCCCTCCCCTCAGTGTTTGTTAAGTCACCCGAAATTTTGTGCCAGAGAAGTTCCTGAGTGGCTAAAGGTATGATGTGAAAACAAGTGTTCCATGAAAAGCCTATTCTTCTTTTACTGTCTTACGTTTTATTGATACTTATTTTAGTTCTGTAGAGTTGTGAATGATGGAAAATACTGAACTTGGCCTGTGTTAGATCTTTCACTTGGAGGGCCTTATTATATAGAGAGAGATGAACAAATCCCCTTTATGTAAATTCTCATTTTAATAGCCCTATGAGATTCAAAAGTCTGGTAATTTGGACACGGTCACCTGACTGACTGATCTTCCTTGGCAGCAGTCTTAACTTTGAGCACAAGAGAGTGGGAGGTAATTTAGAAGGGCTAAAGACAGTTGTGGGGTGAGCTGGAGGCCAGTAGGGCTAGACCTTGGGGAAAGTATATGTAAGAGGGTGGGTGAAATTTGGATAAGCAGAGTTTGAGACTTGCCAAAATTTTGAGATGGTAGAGCATATTACCTGTTCCTGGAAGGGAAGACAGCAACTGTCCTAGCCAAGGAAAGAGGGTTAGTCAGGGTTCCTGGAATCTCAGAGTGAGGCTGGGCTTGTGTCACATTGTAACAGAAGAGCAAAATTGACAGTCTCAGGACTGAGAAGTACTGAGCAGAGGACAGACTGGTTGAAAACAGCACTTAATAAACCTGATGATGGCATGCAGGGTCTGGATATGAAGGAGGGGAGAGGGTGGAGCTAGGAAGGCTGGATGCCATATGTTGAAGCATTAGTTGAGGTCTTGTGCATGGATGGTGTGAAGAGTGGAGGGAAAGGAAGTGTTATTTCTGAGAGATCAAGGGGCAGTAAGAAGCACTTGGGTACCTGTATTTTAATAGGCCATGAAGGGCAGAGACCTGTTAAACTTGTTGTAGATCTGGATAAATGGAAAATGGAGGTGTTGTTCATGGAAGTAGTGAAGTTGAGGCAAGTGTTGGTTAGAAAAAAGGCAGTGATGAGTTTAATTTTGTGATCTGCAGCACTAAGTTGTTCAGTTTGGCAAGAAGTTGCCAAATTCCATGTTGAAATTAAGTTCTCACTTTGCCTCGTCTTTGGGCTGGACATAGACCTCAGGGTTTCCTTTTGCCTTCTAGATGACAGGGAATTGAACCTAAAGGAAAATCACCAAGTTGTATGCGTTCTGGAGATAATTTCTCCCTTTAGCAAATGCTCCTTAAGTGTCAGCTGCGTGCTGAACCAAATACCAGGCACCAAGGACCCAGGAATAAATGAGGCATGGTCCCAAAACTGAAGAAGCAAGTTTTGGGTCCCTTGTGGGGCAGAGTCAGGAGGGAGATCTTGAGCACTCCCTGCTCAAGATCCAAAATCTCCTTTCAGCTCTAGTCCATCTACTAGAGGGACTTTTAAGACATCTGCACTAGAAGTGCATTAGATACTTCCAAATTTCAAATAGACAACTTGTCTGAGAGGCGTTTGTGGGAAGGCTGGAAATGGGTTTACCCAGCAAGGGTCTAAACTCATGCTGTGTGAATAGCACTGCTATGCTTTGAGGGGTATATGAAAGGTTTTTGAGACAGGGTCCTTTCCCTGTTTTGTGGGTAGTGATCACCCAGAGGGGCACTAGAAGGAAGCTGCTATGAGGTAACATCATTCAGCAGTGTGTGGTTCAGTAACAAGATACCTGAGTTCAGGTATTGAACTCAGGTCCCAAAGGGTGAAGATTGGCAGGTAGTTTGGCATAGTACTGTCAAGCTTCAGGAGTTCAAGGGAAGGATGGACATGTGGGATGCGGCCAACAGGACCAGGGGAGACCTATCAGATAGAGTGTTCACATAGATAAAATGATGAGGGCTTTAGGTACATAAATTAATATGTGAAGCTGGTACAGTTGGATCATGTCATGCAACATTTAGTTTTGGGCAGTTTAGTGGTATGCTCTCAGAAACAAAAGAGAACAATAAGAACAACCCAGAGTGGAGTAATTTAAATGGAGCAAGCACTTTGCCCACCCCATTTGGTCCAGGAGCATAGGCCCAGAAGAAGCATGGGACAGCACCTGCAAACTCCAAACGTGGCTTTGCCTTTCCGGTCCTGATAATCACACCCTCCCTCCCAGGTGTCCGGGACATGCTCATTGACATACTTTACACATTGCATTATACCTCACCCTGTGGCTGTCTCACCTACAAGATACTTAATCTATTGATCCTTAGAACTTGGTGTCCTGCATTGTACATGGAAGCCACTTCACAAACTCTGGTGAGAGAGTGAAAGGTGAGAGCTTTTTAGTACCATTAGCTGTTGATTGAAACAGGTGTGCATGGTTTTGTTCCTTGGCATGGGGTGGGTAGGGTCAGACACTTAAGATATAGAATCTGCCTCTTGGAATCACAGTCTAGCAGAGAAGTTGGGCGTAGAACTCTTTTAATACAAGGTTCGTGGGATTTAGGAGGTGTCAGAGGTGTGTACGAAAGCCCGTGCAATGGGAAGGCAGAAGGAAGGGTTTCTTGTGACTCACAGGAATATGGGGGCATTCAGCAGAGAAGAGTTTGAATTGAACTCTGAGGCTGGATTCCAAATATAAGGAGCAGTGTGAGCTGAAGCAAGGAGGAGTGAGGTGGCCTGACTATGAGAGGCTTAGTCTTGCCTTAGGTGGGAGTTGAAGTCAGTGTATAGGGGCACTGTGTGGAAGGGGGTATAGCAGAGTTCCTTGTTTTCTTATTTGTGTTGGGATGTGCATAAAATTAGAAACCAGAATATCATCTTTAGTGATTACGTGTCAGTTTTCCTTTTATATTGATAACCTACTATATATAGTAGTTAATTGTGATCAAGATCACAGCTCCTCAGGGGCTCTGCCCCTTCACCTCCACAGCTCACAGAGGCCCAGCATGGTAGGTGCTGGCTTGGGGCTGCCTGGGATGGTGAGGATTACAGCAGGGACAGAAAGCAGAAGGGACTCTGACTTACTGTTAACTAAATCTTGCTCTGCCCATGAGTTGTAGGTCATCACAGAAGTGATGTGGTCCAGAAGGGCAGAGTGGAGTTGGTGCCACCGTCAAGGTGAAGGGAACTTCTGGTAGCCTTTGAAGCAGCCTGGGGCAAGGCCACTCATTGGTCCTGCTGTGTGCTGTGACTGAGAGAATTGGAAGTAGAGACATTCTGGAGGAAGTGTCTTAACTTCTGAGTTAAGTGAACTACTAACTGTTGAGTTGCATTTAATAACACAAGTGTGCTGCTGAGGCCTGATGCTTCTTCTCAGCCTTTCTAAAATTCTGTGGGCAAGGTCCAGTTAGGGGTGTATGTGGCAGGGGGTGGGAGGAATCTCATCACATATAACTGGCACACCACAGAAGACAATTTAAATGTAATTGTGGCTCAGATGGAAAGACTGTGATGGGAGGGGAGAAAGGAGAGTGAATCTCCCAGCCCTCTCCTTTCCCTCCTCTCACCTTGAATTGCATCATGCATGCAGCACGTGCTCAGTAGAAACTTAGTGGGAGATGCCAGAGCACTTTAGAGACCTCTCCTGGGTTCTTCCTGGGCGAACGGCCGGGCTGAGGAAAAGGAGGGGATATTTGTCGTCCTAAGGGTCTCAGTTGCTTGAGAGTGCTCTCATTTCATATCCTTTAGTAATGCCAGTGCGGTCCTGTATCAGGCTAGGCATGCTTCCTCTCAGACATTTGCGTCTGATAAGGGTCATAAAGGATGAATGTCATTATGGGAGGGAAGTAAGTTGCACCACTAGATCTAGAAGCTTAGGTTATATGGCAAGTACCACATATCCATTTTTGTGTGTTATTTTTGTGAATTAGGAGGAATCCGTGTTCAAAATGCTAGAGGATTACAATGTGGAAGAAAGAGGGGTATCATTCTGTGTGGCTCAGACACCACACACCTGCCACACATCTGTCATTGTTGTGGAGGCTGCAGGAGGCCAAGTTATGCCCCATCGGAGGGCCCCTTATTTCTAAAACATCTGTTTTCAAATACCTCTAGAAGATGGAGCACATTTTTTCCAGAGAGAATGGGGAAACAAAGTTTAGGAAATAGCTGGGTGACCATTTGTTTAGAATATGAACATGATTGTATTCCATGGTTTTCAAGCTCTGAAATTCTAGGAGGATCTATCTAAACAATTAAAGAAAGTAACTCTCTTAAGTGTGCTACTGTTATGGCCTTAATGTTTGTTGATGCCCTAGTCCCCAATGTGATGATATTTGGAGATGGGGCCCTTAGGAAGTAATTAAATTTAGACGAGGTCATGAGAATGTGTCCCCCATGATGGGTTTAGTGCCCAAATAAGTAGAGAAGGTCAGATCTCTCCACAAGTGTGACTGATAGGTATATGAGCACACAGCAAGAAGATGGCCCTCTGCAAACCAGATTCTGCTGGTACCTTGATCTGGCCCTTATTAGACTCCAGAACTGTGAGAAAATAAATGTGTGTTGTTTAAACCACCCAGTCTGTGGTATTTTGTTATAGCAGGTGGAGCAGACTAAGACAAAATTTTTAATAGACCAGACTCCAAATGGGATTTATGTTCTTGGGTCTTCTGACAATCTGAAGCTACGATGCCCTGGCTTAGGGCTGTGCAGAGCCCAATGCCTTAGAGACTACTTTGATCCTTTGATCACCTAACCTGGCATGTAGTTCCAGGAAAGGAATACCTCAGATTCCTGCCAGGATGTTTCTTCCCCTGAGCCAGGCTGCCTGGACTGGTTGAGGAAAGGGTATCTGTTCTGCTAGGGATCCTCTTCCCCTGTTGCCCTGACCCATTGCCTTCCTAGTGGGCAGCCACATTTCTGGGCAAAAGGGATATGGAATTTCAAAGTTAGCTCTGCTCTTTTGCTATCATTACAGGCATTGGGCCAGGCCCCAGTTAGCCAAAGGGCAGATAAAGTGGCAACTGCTTCCAGAACCATTTGTTATAGTTCTCCTTGTGCTTCCTGTAACTGAGTCAGCATCCAGGAAGTCATCCACTATCTTGTGGCTGAATTTATGCACATCTTTGGGAATATCTTCAGATTGCTTTTTAGCTTGTACAACTGGCAAAGCTGGTTGATTCATTTTAGGGGTGTCTGTAAGAGTGGGCTAGTATTTAGGGTCTCATGGCATAGATCCCATAAAAAAGCACATGCATACTCATGCTCAGAACCAAAGAGCGAAGAGAAGGATGCATGCTGTCCAGAGAGGCTGCTGTTGCACAGATGTTTTGCCTTGCTAGTGTTTTGTAGAGTTTTTAGTGTACAAGTAATACATAAATATGTCCTCATGGTAAAGAGCTTCCTTCACCCTGTGCTAGTGGTAACCACACTGTATGCCTTGAATGGCCTTACGATTGCCTTTCTCTGCATACATATAACAAGCGTATATATTATTTTAATTTTTAAACAAATTGAGTCATGCCATAATAGTTGTGTTTCCTGCTTAGTATATATATATATATATATATATATATATTTTTTTTTTTTTTGGTGCTGGGGATCGAACCCAGCACCCTACTGACTGAGCTATCTCCCCAGCCTCCTGCTTAGTATATTTTGAGGAGCTTTATGTGTCAGTATATAGGTATCACCTTACAGTTTTTTTTTTTTTTTGTAAAGACTGCATTTTGATTCATTGTACATAAATGGGGTACAACTTTTTGTCTCTATGGTTGTACACAATGTAGATTCACACCATTTGTGTAATCATACATGTACATAGGGTAATGATGTCTGTCTCATTCCACCATCTTTCATATCCCCGCCCCCTCCCCCCTCTCATTTCCCTACATAATCCAAAGTTCCTCCAGTCGTCTCTTACCCTCCCCACTACCCCTGACCCCATTATGTATCATCATCCACTTATCGGGGAAAACATTCGGCTTTTGGTTTTTTGGGATTGACTTATTTCACTTAGCATGATAGTCTCCAATTCCATCTGTTTACATGCAAATGCCATGATTTTATTTTTCAGTTTTATAAAAGGCAGAACAGCATTCCATGGCACAGCATATTCTTCTCATAACTTATCTAAGCAGTTCCCTAGTGATGGATGGTTACATTCTTTTAAATTATTACTCTCACACATGAAGCTTGTTTGTGTAAAATATTTGCAAATGCTTCAGTACTCTGAACATTGAAGGGAAAAATGAGAACAGTATCAGTTTCCAGAAAGATGAAATCATTTTCCAGGATGGCTTTGCATTCCTGAGTTCCTCTTTCAAGTAAGTAGAGGGGGAAAAAAAAAAAAAAAAAAAACACACCACTGCCTCGTGCACTGTCCAGCTGACTCCCTCTAAATGTGAAGTCTGGAAGGGGCATTTTGATTTTAAGGAAGAAATTAACTGTTCTAGGGGTAAAATTACAATTTTAAGCTGAACCTTCTTTTTAACTTTATTTCATTTATTTATTTTTTAATGTGGTTCTGAGAATCAAATCCAGTGCCTCACATGGGCTAGCAGGTATTCTACCACTGAACCACAACCCCAGCCTCCTAAGTTGAACTTCTTGTTATGGGTTCTTATTACATTCACCGCATAAGTTTCCCTCCTATAATTAATTGTTAAGTTCTGTCTTCCCAGCCTACAGTAAACTCATTGAGGACAGGAGCCACCTGTAGGCATTCAGTAAAGTCTGTATAAACAACAAAATGAACAGAGATAGCAGTAGGATTTTAGCATTTTTAGATACTGAGTGTATTATAGTACCTCTAAAAGGAATTTTATGTGTCTTGATATAATCAGTATTATGAAAAAAAAGCTCCATTAAAATTACTTGAAAACTCTGCAGTATCCTTGGAGTTGACTAGAATAACAGTAATAGGGCAGAAAGTATGACAAGACAGACAATAAGCAAACGTTTTAGTAATTGTGAGAGCAAGTAAAAACAATACTAGAACCACTGAATAAAGAAAAATATCTGTAATACCAGAATTTAATTACTTGTAAATTTTGTTTCTGGTAAGTTTTTTGGTGGGGGGGTCCGATATGTTTTGATGAGAAATTTGTGGGATTTTTGTCAAAACTGTGCATACATTAGTTTTTTTCAATTTCATTGTGGTTAAACATAGCCTATCCTTGAAGCAGATACATATTCATTTATTTTTTCTGATTATCTTTATTAATTTTATTTAAATCTTTACCATTTTAGTCTGTCTCTTCTTTTGATGGAACATCAAAACTATAGCCAATAATTCCCCCATTGTTATTTATTAGAGACCCCAGTCTTAATCCATTGGTCTTCGATTTCCTCTTAGGAAAATAAGCCCATTTTAGGATTGTTTTTATTGTTCTTCGTGTAGATCTGTTGATACACATAGAAACATCTGATCATTCTGGTCAGTTTGTTTCCAGAAGTGAGGACATACCTAGTAAGTTAAATAAACTTTATCACTCAACATCAAATGTCTTTCTCTAGCGCAGTGGTTTCAAACTTTTTGGCCCCAGGAACCTTTTACACTTAAAATTTCTGAAGGATTCCAAAAGGCTTTTGTTTGAGCATTATATCTGATTATATCTGTTGGTACTTATCATATTAGAAATCAAAATTGAGACATTTAAACAATATTTTAAAATTTAAAGTAATAAGCCCATTGCATGTTGACATATGTAATATATAGAAATATATAGTGTATATATATATATATATATTTTTTTTTTTTTTCTCTGTACTGATGATTGAACCAGAGCATGCTAAGCAAGCTACCACTGAGCTACATCCCCAACCCCATATTAAATTTTTATGGAAGGTAGATGACAGTGTGATGTTACTGTGAATTAACGACATAGACCTCCTTCTGCAAAGTGGTTTCAGGTCTGAAGTTGCCATACAGCATTTTGAGAACCAAAGCTCTGAAGTCAAGATCCAGGGTGGAGTTCAAAGGCAGAGGGCCAGAAGGTGTGCACCATTTAAATTTAAAAGGTACTTCTAGAGGCCCTTCAGAATTCTGTCAACAAGGTGGGAAGTGGGGAGCGTCCCTTTCTCCACTTCCTTAACTGTCACTTAACATCTTCAGTTTTTAATTTGCCATTCTCACACTTGAACTGGCATGTTGAGGTCTTGGTTTGTAGTTCCTTATTTACACTGGAATTTCACAAGATGTATTTCGGGGCTTTCATAGCCACCCTTAGCCAAGTCTGGAAGCTGCTCATTCTCTTTGGGCTATGTACTCTTTCCTCTTGGGTGTTTGATCCTGGAGAAATTGACAGTTCTCACTTTATTATCCTTGGCTTATAAAGTCCTCCTTCTCACCCCTATGAAATTCATTTTAACTACTTCTTTATAATATCTTTTTAAGCTAAAAGATTAAAAACATTTCACTTCTTAGCCCTGTTTCTTATTTAAATTTAGTCAGAGCACAAAACTTTCAAATATCATTTATTAGGAAGTGTGAAAATGCCTTTAAAAAGTCTTGCTTGTGTTAACATTCTTCGCACTTGAAGATCTAGCATAAGAGTTCTTGAAGTTCCCAGAAAGCCACTCCTCTGTGGAAAGGCTGCTTTTTAGAAGGAGAAGCTCTGACTAGCTCTTCTGTTGCCTGGGGAAGATTCCCTGTCTCTCTGACAGCCCCAGATATTCCTTTGCAAGGCAGGAAGTACCCATTAAATGAGATAATGACACATGGTCGGTATTCAGTAAATGTTGGTTGACTCCGTACCAAGGATGAATTAAGCTAACACAGTCAAGGTGCTTTGCAAAATTGTGAGCCTTCCACAGACCTGAGATCGTCTCAGGCTTGCCTCCAGCTCCCCCCAGATTCAGGGCCATTCAACAGGCTCGGGAGGCTTAGCTGGGTTGAGTCTGAGGAGTGGGGACTGTGTCTTGCTTCCCTTCCTTTCCCCAGTGTCCTTGGCAGGAGGAGAACCCTGGGACTGATGGTCATCACATTCTTCTTCTTAATAAGGCCTCGTTCCTTTTCTGAAAAAACACTCTTAAGCCCTATGTTCTCAGCTTGTTTTCCTTATTGAGCTATTGAAGTGAATAATGGAACAGAAAGATGATCCCTTTTTAAGAACTGGAGGAACACTAATGATATTATTTATTAACAGCAAGGAACAGCTGTGTGGTTCATGTGTGACCAGAAGGCATCTCCCCTGAGATCAGTCTCACCCTGTAACATGAGGGCACCAGACTAAAATTAGATGCTCTCCCGTGGCCTTCTGATTCAGGAACTGTGGTTCATGCCTGCCTTAAGGTGCTGATTCTTTTTCTTCTTTTCTCTCCATTTCTGTTCTCCTTTGTTGAACACATAATCATTGAGCACTGTCCCTCACACTAGGATCTATCAGTGAAGAGGCAGACATGGTCCCAGGGGCTTGCTACCTCCCAGTTATTTCAGAATTCTGGCTCATCGGTGTGTTGAAACAAGAGTGGTGGCAGGGAAACCTCATCTTATATGGGACCTCAGCAATGCTCTGCTGAGGAAGAAGAAGAAGCACTGCAACCAAGTGACACATCAGCATGGTTGAAGCCTTGTAGGAAGAATGAATGTGCTTTTTTTTTTTTTTGAGAAAATGAAAGAAAATCAGTATTATTGGTACCTTTTGAGCAGGGGGTAAGAGTGAGTAGTGTAAAGAGAGTGGACAGGTGAACAGAGATCTGATCACGGAGGGCCCTGTGGGATTTGGATTTAGGAGTTTATTTGGATCTCAGAGGGTGTTTAGCTAGGAGCATTTTTAAATCATACCTCAGATACTTTGTCGGAGATTAGTTAGGGGCATTGCAGGAAGTCTGAGCTTACTAACTCGTGCACTTTAGGGACCAGCAGTGTCATATATGTCTTGGAATTGCCATGGTACATTATATGGGGTAACAGTGTATCAGGAGCCATTGCTGGAGCTCTGCAGGTATGCCTGGTGCCTCCCTGTTGTCCTGAGGATGCTGGAATTGATTTGGGAAGAACTCAAAGTTTGTCACATTCAGTGAGTGTGCTTTGGGACTTTGTGATCACTTATGAAGCTCAGCCAGTACGGTGGACAGTGTGGAATAAGGCTGTGGCTGGCAGTGGTGGGCCAGGTCCGGTGTGATGGGGTCCCACTTGGCTCCAGCACTTGGCTCTTGCTCTGTGGCAGAGCAGAAAGTCCTGTCTGCTGAGGGCCTGGCTAGGGCCCTGGGGGTGGGGTGGACAGCTCAGTGTGGATGTCCCAGTGGGAAATACTGCCATGTTCCTCATGCCTTCCTCTGTCTTTATTACTAATATTAACAGCCACTGTATTTTGTCACCTCTATGTGCCAGGTTCATCAGGCCTGATATTTTTCTCAGCAACAGTTCTTCAAAACATTTATATTTTCCCACTTTTGAGAGACTTTGTGGAATATGGAGTGGTTAAGACTTGAGTTTTGAGCCAGCCCTGTATGGGGTCCAGTCGTGACACATCACACATTCAGTGTGAGAGGCCTTGGGCAGGTTATGTATTTTCTCTGCACCCCAGCTTCCTCCTCAGTGAGAGGAATCATAGTAGAACCTATCTCACGGGGTGGTGAGAACTAAGTGAATTAGTACATAGGAAGCACCAGAACAGACTGTGAAGCATAGGAAGCATTCAGTGTAGGTTAGGTACTAAAATGCCCCTAATCCTGTTATGACCCATTGACAGAAGATGGATGGGCTGACATGGATGGATGGTCAGGTAACATGCCCAGGGGCACACAGAGCAGGGCTGGAGCACGGCTCTTATTCCAAGGCCTGGGTTCTTGGCCAGTGCTGTGTACAGTCTGCCCTTTTGTATGACGGGGCAGTGTACTGAGTGGAGGGAGCTTGCTCCCAGCTCAGAGGCTGCTGATTTACACCAGGTCTTTTACTCTGCCCCTGTGGGATCCTCCTCCCTACTCTTTGGATTCCTGCGGGGGAGGGCGCCTACTCAGAGTCCCAGCCAACCTTACTCCAGCTCAACACTGTAGCCCGAGCCAGTCACCAAAAATACTTGTGTGTGAATTAGACAACCTAAGATGCTGAGACGCTGTGTTCCTCCACTCCACACTGCCGAGCTTCCTTGCCACTATTCAGAATCAAGGCTCTTCTTTCCAGCATGTGGTCCCAGCATGTCCTTGCCCTGATCCCAGCTGGACTTTGTTCTTCAGGCACAGTAGCCTGCTCTCTGTCCACTACACACTTTCAACTCTAAAGACTCAAGGTATTTTCTTGTGCTGTTTCCCCAGCCTGTGTTCCCTCCTGTCCTCGCTTCTAGTGTATCTGGTGAGTATCATGGTTTAGCCCTTACCCTCATGCAATGTTGTTTTTTCTTTCTTTCTTTCTTTTCTTTTCTTTTCTTTTCTTTTTTTTTTTTTTTTTCATTATTCTTGGCCTCCTCCACTGGACTAATAAGCCCTGATAGGGTAGGGACACTTTGAATCCTCAGCATCAGTGGTACCTTGTACATAGTAGGTGCCCCATGAATGCTTTTTGAGTTAAGCTCTGTACTACAGAGTATGAGTACCTTTGGAAGAACATATGTGCTCTGTTGCCTCCTGTACAGATGGGGAGGATGGAGCCCTTGGGAGGCCTGAGTCCTTGGCTCTCAGTGGTTTGCTGCTGGCACAAAGGCTGTGGGGTAGTAAACACCCCACTCTAGTGATCAGCTTGGAATTCCCTTTTCTGTTTTGATGTTCCTTGAAAAAAGAGCTTTTGTCACTTGGCATCTGCCTTTGTCACGTGAAACTCATAGTGGTCTATTTAGAACATCCTTGAGTTTGCAGAGAGGTCTCATGACCAGTTGTCTACATAATGGTAACAGTCATTATGAGTTCTCATTTTGTTTAGTCACTAATCTTTGATTCAGAACTGAATTTAGATGCCCAAGGCCTTTTGCTACACAAAAAGGTTTCTTTGTTTCAGGAGCTACAAAAGCTACTTTTTAAAAACCATCTTTGAGGGAGAGATGATACAAAAAGACTTGAAGTTTAATCTAGTTTCTGGCTGTGGACTTGATCCCAGTTCTGAGTAATTCAGGGTCAGCTTTTTGTGGTATGTTTGTTTTAGAAGATAAAACAAATTTAAAAAACAGTAAGTAAATGAGAAATTAAAATAATTGTAAGTGCACAGAAGAAATGATCCATGACAAAGGAACTTTTCATCCATACAGCTCCTGTGCTTAACATGGTTGTCGCCTGACACAATAAACATCTTAGCTACTGTTTATGGAGTTCTCACTGTGTTCCAGCATTGTGGCAGACACTTCCTTTGATATAGGAATTTTATGAAGTTTTACAAATGAGAAAAATTAGGTTTAGAGAGACTAAGTAACTTACTAGGAAGTAAAAGAAAATCCAATGCCTATTGAATATAATGGGATCTTTTTTTTTTTTTAAATTGCATTCAGATTAAAGGTTCTAGAATCTCTACTTATAGAAGACTTTCCTAATATTTCCCCCTTTAGGCTAAAGTTCCTCCCTGTAGCTAAGGGACTTGTTCTAGTACTTGTACCCATCATAGGCCTCTGTCAGATTTGCTCCTTGGCCTTAAATGTTCTTCTGTTCCTTTACCATGTTTCTTAAGCTGACCTCCTCCCATGGACCCTTGCTTTCTTTTTCCTTTCTAACATCTGTTTCATCTCTCATGTTCACTTCTCCCATTGCCCTCTTAAGATGCAAGATCTAAGACCAAACACATTTCCTCCAGTGCAAGTACGACTAGTCTAGGGTTGCAAGAATTTATTTCCTGATTCTCACATGACACTTTCCTGTTGTGTCACTTTTGATGAGTTGTTTATTCATGGCTGTCCCTTCCATGGGTCCAGCCTCTATGCCCGCCAGGTGGGATCTGTGCTGATAGTCCCCACATCCCTGCCAATAGTCTTTCTGACTCCACACAAAGTGCTAGGTGCCCTGGGTAAGATCCACACACCAGAGATCTTGCTGGCTTTGTGGTTTTCGATGACACTTTTTAGTGAACTCAATGTAGAGATTAGGATCAGTTTGCTGGGTGGCAGATGCTGGTGCCTCCCCCTGTGTTGGCCAGTCTTGTGTTCTTCAGTGTCCAGTCATCTTCATTCTGCCCAGCCCCAGGTCTGCCTCTACTTTCCTTCCAAGGGGGTCATGTTGAGGGAAGAGTATTTGGCCAAGTGTTGGTTGAGTCACTTAAACCTCCTGGCCTCTATTTCCTCATCTGTAAAATGGGTATAATGATAACTAGGTGACAGGTTTCTTTTATTGAATTGAATGAGAGTGTCAAACTCATGTCTCAGTTGAGTTCAGTAAATATTGTCTCTCTCAAAGAGGTGATTCTGTGTTGGGAAGGAACTCAGAGGTGATCAGTACATCAGAATGATGTGGAAGTCACTTTGGTTCACATGTGATTTCTTTTTCCATCATGTGAATGATTTGTGCCACCAAATAACATTGGATGAAGCATGCTCAAGAGGAATGTGGAGTACACACAATGAGATATTTACATGGTCTCCTAGGGTCTCCTCACACACCTCTTGTGTGACCCTTGTACGGTGAAGAGACCTGGTGGATGGCACCTTAGCCACATGACCACCATAGATGAGACAGCAGTCATGGGGAAAACTCTTATCCACTCAGTGACTCCCAAGGTGATGTCCTGAGGAGGACCCACAGCCCTTCCTTGGCATTACTGCCATTCCAGAAAAGGTAACTAAAAAGACATGACAACTAAATGCAGTGTGTGGTCAGGATTGGATTCTGGTTAAGAAAAATAAGTTTCTGTAAAGAGTAGTTCGGGAAATCTGAATATAGGTTGAGCATCTTTAATCTGAAATCCGAAATTCTTTGAGCACCAAGATGATGCTCAAAAAGTGTTAGTTTTAGAGCATTTCAGATTTTGAATTATGATAATCAACCAATAAAGGCCATGCAAATATTCTAAAATCTGCAACACTTGATCTCAAGCATTTCAAATAAGAGATATTCAACCGGTACAGGTAGCAAATTGTACCATATATGCTATTTTCATTTTTGTCTTTGCACTGGATTAAGAGAATGTCCTTGTTCTTAGAAGACCATTCTTAGAGGATTTTCCTTTCTGATAGTAAAGGGTCATGATGTCAGCAACACTTTCAAGTGGTTTAAAAAAATAGAATGTGTATATCATATATACATAGAGAGGTTGTGTGGCAGAAGGTTAACATGGGTTAAATCTAAACCTGGAGTATACGTGATGTTGTAATATCCTTGTATCATTTCTGTAGGCCTGAAATTTTTTCAAAATAAATGTTTAATTTTTAAAAAAAGATAAGGTAAACTGAGCCTGGGAGTGTGCCTCTGTAGTCCCAACTACTCAGGGGGTGAGGTGGGAAGATCACTCGAGCCCAGGAGTTCCAGTTCAGCCTGGGTAACATAGTGAGACTCCATCTCAAAAGGAAAAAAAAAAGTTAAAAAATAAAAAGATGAGGTAAATGCAGTGCAGTGTCAATAACAATATGACTTTAAACTCTTAGGTCTGTATTAATCTCAGATAGTAAAATTTTTAAAAAATTTAAATACATTTGATCTTTTGCATCTTTAATATATTGTTGGGTCCTTCTATGCCCAACTGCACACTCTGGTAGTCATGGAAATGTTACTTGTGGAACGGTTGTCAGGTTTTACTAGACTTATTCAAGTTCTTCTTTTGTGTGATTTAGACCTTCCTGGTGTGCTAAGGGACTGGACTTGTCTACCACAGGAAGAAATCCCTCAGACTAGCCCTTTGTTCCCCAGTCTGTCTTTTCCCCAGATCTGGTCTCGTGGTGGCTTGTGGCCGTCTTCACAGTCTAATTTCCTCTTCTGCTTTGGCACTTAGCAAGCCATGCTGTTCCACTGTTGTTCTTCATAGGATTGAAGGAGTCTGGTCAGCTCTTGGCTTATGGCTTCTTCTCTGGCTGTGGGGCCATGTGGTCATACATCCTGGACTGCATGGTTAGTAGGTACAGAGGGAGGCCATACTAACAGGGCCTTGTCTAATCTACAAGGGAAAACCTTCTATTCTAAGACAAGGAGCAGTTGTTTATTGCTCTGTACAATAGGGTAGTGAAGTATCAGGACTCCTTGGAACTCTGTAGAAAATAACATTGATTGTGTCCATCTTAGCACAGGGGCAGGTATTGGCTCTGGTGTGTTCTCTTGAGGTCAGCTCAGCTCTGGAAAAAGGGACCTGGTGAACCAGCTTGGTTTAAAGGGAAAGAAAATTATTTCAATTCTGTTTTTTTGTTTGGGCTGTGAAGAGTACTTGTGTTCCTCTCTATTTTGAAATACAACTGTGCCTTGGACTCATTGTATGCAGAGGAAAAGTGGAGGCAGTCATGGACAATTTGGGACTTTGAGGGCATATAAATTTTCTTGTGTTTGAAGCTGAAGATAGGTTCAGGTTGAAGTCTGCTGGGATGGTGAAAAGAGAGGAATTGGATTCTTTTTTTAGGAAGAGAAGTTATCATGAGATTCTTGTAGGTTTACTGTACTTTGTGATGGCTGGGATCTATGAGTATTTGGCAGGAAAGAATCTTCTGGGGCAAATGTCATTTGGTCTTCCTGTGTTGGGGTCAAAGTTACTTTAAACAGATTCAGGCCTCTTTGTTGTAAAGCTTGTTGCTGTTCTGTTTATTTTTAAGAGCTAAGCATTACTCATCCCTTCTGTACACCACAAATTCATGGTCTTCTTTATGTGATTGTTCTCAGTGAACTTGAGAATTTATAGTAGAGCAGTATTCAAATTTTTCTGGCAGCCTTTAAATATAGACAGTCCTTTCAAGTTCAGTGCTTTGTAGGTTGTTTTATGATCTACCTGGATCCTGTATGTATGAGGTGTGTGTGTGTGTATTGCATAATTTACATTGAAGTGAACAGAATAGATTTGTCTTATAAAATGAAAATATTTTGTTAGGGCCCTAAAATATCATGTAGATACTAATGACTTATTGATATAATCATTATTATATTCTCTGTTTTCCCTCTGTGCCTCCCAGAACAGCAACCCCAGGACTGATTTTCTTTCCCTCCAAGAAATTCCCTTGCTTTGTTTCTTCTCTTTTCTCCTTGTCTGACCCAATTTTCTTCAATAACCTGTGCCTTTCGCCTCATCTTTCTTGGGTTTGGAAGTAAAGATGGAGGCTCAAGTTGATGTCCCAGCTCTCTCTTACCAGCCAGTAGCTCTCAGTGCCTCAGTTTCCTGTATCTCACATGAGGGTGAAAGTGGACAGCATGGGCCCATCCCCTTAGGAATCATCTGCAGCTCCCTGCAGTCTCATTAGCTTAGAATTGCTTCCATTTGCAAGTTCCTCTGACGTTCTCCCAGTTAATTAACTAGATCTCACTATTCCTGTTCATATAATGTTAGACTTGTGATTTTTTGATGGTTTCATTAACTCCTTGGAGGCCTGATTCCTATGCTACCCCCAGCACTCTCATATGGAAGCAACGCAGAAAACTTGTACCTGGGTCCTTCCTCAAGGTCCTGGGAGGCAGGGTGGACATGTTTGTCAGAGGGCAGCTGGGGTCTCACTCAGACTTCACAGACCTTAAGTGCCCTTCTGACCAACCCAGTGTTAGTAATACCTCAGAACTAAAAGAAGTCTTCTTGTAAGAGAGTAAAAGTAGGCCAGAATCCCTCTTACTAACTGCCGAACAAGAGTGGAGAAGCCCTGTACTGGTGTTGGTGGCATTAAAAAGCCGCTGTCTGGCTCTCTGCTCTCTGCCCTGGCCCTGCTTCTCCTCAGGCTTTGCTGCTCTCTGCTTCTTCACCAGCTGCTGTAGAACAGACACAGGTGCCGGCGTAGGCTACATGAAGGGCCATCTGGGCTGCCAATCAAGAAGGTGTTAACACGCCCTGGGTTCCAAATGAAGGCACTTGGAGGATATTTGGGAGAGACCTGTGGTCCAGACCACTCAGCAGATGTCATGACTACCTCCACAGGGCCAAGTGAATGCCCATTTCTATTGTGTGGTCTTTTGTTATATTCGGCCCGATGAATGAGTGTAAAGCCCACAACTGCCTGTACACTTCAGCCTGTGAGCTGGGAGTGTTCTTTGTCCTTTAGGGTGTAAACTCAAAACTCACATCTTCTGTGCATTATGAAGAGCAGTGCGCATTTCACTGAAGTTGTTCCTGGAAACTCTAGAGTGACTCTACCTCGTGGAGGGTCTCATGGAGCTGTTTCCCTACCTGCCCAGTGGGATGGTGAATAGTTGGATGTTAAGTGAGACATTACTTATGGTAGTACTTTGAAACTTTTAAAGTACCAGACAGATTTTGTTTGGCACAGTGTGGTGTGTGAAGTTGAGAGAGATGGGGATGTGTCCTGCCTTGGAAGACATCTGTGTTACTACAGGAGAAAAGATACACATGGGTGTTTATAGAATATGGTTAAAGGTGATTTTCTGCACATTTCTGATGGTGTCAAAGTTCTGAGGAAGGTCAGTGGGGAGGAAGCTTCATGGAGTGGGTGATGTCTGAGCTGGGATTGGAAAGATGGCCCATTGAGGTAGCCAGTGTAGATGGGGCATTGACCTTAATGATTTTGAAAGGCAAGCCCTTCAGGCAGAGGGAGTAGTGTGAGAAAAGGCACAGGTTTGGAAACATGTCAGGCCTCTGCATGCCATAGTCATTGAGCTGGATTGGAGCATTGGTTTGGATCTGTACCCTGGGTTGCGGGGACCTGTGGGCAATATTCTGTCAAGGGAGTGTCAAGGTCAGAATGGAGCTTTAGGATGAGTCATCTGGCAGCAGTTTAAATGGGTAGAGTTAAGAAAGACTGGAAGCTCTCTTTAATGGAAGACTCCTCGAAAACTATATAAACACCAAGTTCGTTTATCTTCCAATTATCATTTTAAGAGTAAATGAGATAGAGGATGTGGAAGTACATCTGGAGGCACCAGTCAGGGTGGTACAGGTCCCAGGCTTCCCAGCCCAGTAGTAGTGTCAGCCACCCTAAAACAATGCCTGCCAGTTAGGCAGACTGTCATGGGTGAAGGCATAGTGCTGCTCAGCCAGTGTGTGCAGGTCCCCTTGTACCCTCTGACTGTGTCCTGTCTTTGCTACTGCTTTTCATTCTTCACTTGGATCCTGCCCCTGCCTGGACCTGACTTTCTTGATTTAGTTTCTCATTCAGTACCCACTATAGGGACTTGATCTCTTTCTTTTCTTGGCTTGCCCTTGACCCTCTCCAGGAAGCTCTCCCCTTCCTGGTAACTTGGAGGAACCACCTGCTGAGACTGCCCTATTCCCAAGACTAAGTCCAGGGCTCTCCTCCTCTGTGGCCTTGCTAGAAGGACCTGTCTAGAGACAAGTGTTGAGACAGGTGGAAGATTACTGATTACTCTTGAGCTCTGGTCCCTTCCAAGGAGAAAGGGGGATAGGTTTCTCTCTCCCCATTAGGCTAGGAAGCTTAAATGTGGTAAAAGGGTCTGGCTGGTATCCAGTGAATATTGGTTTCCTCCAGGTTTTTTTTTCCTCCTGACCTATTCCAGATGAGGAACATTTCCTGAGCAGTTCAACATGTCCTCAATCTCTCTCTGTCTCTCTCTCTCTCTCTCTATCACTCATCTCAGTTATATTTTCCTTCTTCCTTCTTTGCAAAAACTTCAGTATAAAATGTTTAGCACTTTTATTTTTCTGCTCCAAGGGTCTGTACCACTGCCTTGAGGAAAGTCCCTGAGATCCTATGATAGAACTGGAAGCATTATTACCTTCACAAAGAATATTAATTAATTCACTATGAGGACTTTAGGAACTAAAGCTGGTCCCTTAGGAACATTTTGGTTTGAACAGGCTTTCAGGAAATTCAAACAGCAGTGTTCATTTTCACAAATAAATATTTGAACAGATGTTCCCAAGCAGGCAGCTTACTAACAAATTTACCAGAAGCTATCCATTTGTAACCAGAGGACTGGTCCCCTGTTGTGTTACAGTTATACTCCTGAACTTTGGTGGGTGATACATAGTCACACTGCTAAAAAGCAATGTGAGGTTAGTTCTGAGCCCTGTGCCTTCCTGACTACCAAAAATGCAGGATCTCAAGTTCTTGATGTCTATGGGCATAAAGGTCTCTGCTAAGGAAGAAGAGGTGCTCAGGGCCCTTCCCATGTACTCCCTCCTACTGTAAGCATCTGCTGTCCTGATGATATCCCCTTCACTTCTCTCTTCCGCCATAAGTGTGCAGCCACACTTCCCAGGGGAGGTGACCCTTTAAGACTTTTTATGTGCCAGCTTGGTGGATTGTCCCTGCCCTGCCATGGGGTGGGAAGGCAGAATGGCAGGCATGTTCTAGTCTTTAAAGGAATATCAGAATCTGTTCATTACTCTACCTAGAAGAGTATGACACTTACCAAGCACCTAGTGGGAATCAGGCACTCTTAAAAGTGCTATCACAACTACCCCCTTTTTTGGTCACCACAACAAATCTGTAATGTAGATGTTAATGTCAGTCCCATTTTGTAGATTTAGACTTTGGAAGTCTAAGTGACTTACTGGCTATGAGTCACCCCATTACGAGTGGCAGAGTCAGGTTTAAATACAACTTATGTCAGAGCCCAGGAACTTGGCACTCTTCATGCTGTGGGAGAGACTGTGCCTACAAGGTATCCAGCAGCTGGTCCCTATGCCTGTACGACACACCCACCCCTGCATGCTTTGATGGGGTCAGGGGAGTGTTCTGGACCCGTGGGTATCAGGAGAGGCTCAGTGCCAGCCCCTGGGCCTGCTGTGAACAGGGAGGACACAGCTCTGCCCTGGGCCCCAAGGTCCTATTGGCTAATTTCCTGCCATCGTCTTGTGGAAAGGAGGGGAGTGTGGAGGGGAGTGTGGAGAGGGTCCAGGTTCCTGTGTTTTAATTCATTCAAAACAATCTGTTTTGCTTCTCAGGTACCCAAATAAGCTGTTTCTCCCCAAGTTCTTTCTCTTGGCGTCAGGCTTCTTTTGTGGATTCTTATTGCTGGGCTGCTGTTCAACAGAAGGAGTCCCTGCAGAGTGAGTCTGGAAACCTCCCATTGTGGCTGCATAAGGTAATGGAGAAACTTTCCAATCTCTCTTGCTAGTTTTATAGATGTGCACGTGGAAGTGCAGAGAGGCTATGCCCATCCACAGCCTCACAGATAGGTATGACCAACAGGACTGTTCCTCAGATGATAAAACCACAGCACTTTCAAGTTAAAAGGTGTCTCAGAGCCTCTTTGGTCCTGCACCTTCTCATAGCAGATGGGTGCTTTTTGGATTTTTAGCTCTATAATGGATGTACCTTATAGGTCTCCATCATTTTCCATTAATGCTCAGCAGAATATTGGCCCCTACTGGGTTCTCAGTACATTCTGAATGTCTCAAAGAGCAGGGCTAATAGTGGCAGAGTCAGGATTTAGCATAACTCCTCCACGAGTGACTTTTCTATCACTCTAAGGACCAACATAGAGTTGGGTTGCTTCTAGCCAGTGTGTTATTGGAGCATACAGAACCCTAGTAGTGACTCCTTCGGGGGTGCTAGGTGCAGCATGGCTTTTGGAGTAGATTCCTTTGCTTTCTGATGGGTTCAAGCACTGCAAGGAAAGAGAGATACTACACAAGAGACATCAACATTCAGATTCTATGTCCTGTAGTGAAGAGCGGCAGGTCAGGAGCTCTGTAGTCAGGGAAATGCTGTGGAGCAGGATCACATAGAGATCGGAAACAAAGAACCTGGACTGGAGTTAGCAAGTTTGTGAAGAATTTTTCTGAGTAATGAAGTAACTATGTTAGGTCTTCTCTGTGCATAGGAAGGGAAGACTGTATTTCACCCTGTTGTTAGTTTCAACCCCTGGTTCTTCTGTCCTTCATGAAATGAAATGTTTATATATCTTCTGGTATTCTCATCTGTCAGGAAAGCACAGAATTCTAGCTCTGAAAAGCTAAAGGCTAAAGTTCTGTTTTACTCTCTCTTTCTTTAAGCTACTGCTGGATGACCAGTCAGTATCCTTCCTTTTAAAAAGAACAATTGAGGGGGCTGGGGTTATGGCTCAGTGGTAGAGCACTCACCTAGCATGCATGAGGCACTGAGTTCAATCCTCAACACCACATAAAAATTAAAAAAAAAAAAAAGAATAATACCAGTTTGCTGTAACTCAGGCTTGCTTCCATCATATTTGTTTATTGCATGCAGTTTGGCATTGTGGTGCCCTATAGTGACTCCCGTCTGTATTTGGGTTGGGCTTTTCTCTTTGATGTTCAGCCAAGCCATTGGGTGAATCCTTGCCAGCTTTGCCTAGCTTTGTAGCCAAGGCAACACATCATAAGGATCTAGGCACAAATAGGCAAAGTTCCAGAAGATGGACAGCTTTGTAAATCTTAGTCCATGCTGTGGAAGTGTATGTCCATGTATTATAAGCAGTTATGGAAATACAGAGTTTTAACTAGCTATTGGGCATTGATGCAGCCACAGAAGAAGATTGTATAACTGGGATTGTCTAGTTTAAGAACTTGCAACAATGTTCATGATTGTGAAACTTCTGGAACAAGAAGAAACTCAAAGATTTTTATCCAGATGCATTTCACGTAAGCATAAGGGAACCTTGAGAGATCAGGCCCAAGAGTCAGGACTAGTTGCCAGCTATACAGACAAGAACTCAGGTCTGCAGGCTTCCAGCCCATTTTCCCATCTTCAAGGAAGGGGGATGTGGTAGCAGTCAGTGGGTAGTCAAGCTTTGGGTTACCTGACATCCAGGAGAGACTAAGAAGGTCATTCTGGTGGTAGGAGATTAGCTTGTTTGGATGGATGTGCACCTGAGCTTCTAAGCAGAGCCTTGCCAGATTCACAGAACTGGGAACAGAAATTGAAGTCAGAATCTGCTGCATTTGGAGGTTGGGACCCTGAAATGCCATTTCTTGGGAGCAAGGGATAATCCAGAATTAAACCAGCCCTTACAGGAACTAGAGTCCTGGTTTGCACCATTTCAGTGACATTGGAATGAAGGAGGTCTGGCATTGTCCATGTCTATAGTCTACCTGCCTGCCAGAAGCAAAAACAAATCTTCTCTGGAGGAAGGTGTCACTGCCTATAGCCTCAGATTTGTGCTCTGGTTTTTCACATAAGGTGTTCAGAACTCAACTCAAAGATTCCAGGTATGTAGAAAAACCAAAGGAAAAATAGAATAGAAACAGACCCATAGGAAGTCCACCTCAGATACCTGTTTTAAGTCATTACTAATGGGTTCAAAGAGTTATGATGATGTGGAGAATTTCACAGAACTGGAAACTTCATAAAAGAATCAAATAGAAATTCTCAAACTGAAAACAGTAATTGCCATAGAGCTTTTTCATCTGATGTCCATTGAAGGCCCTCCCTAAGCTAGGATGGACTTGGCAACAGAGAGCTGCCAAGAGACTTGGTTCCTTCCTCAGAGATCTCACTGTTTGGTGGCAAAGCAAACACAGAAGATGACACTGAGAAGTAGTAATCAGAAAGCGTGATAGAAAAGCAAGAATGTGGTTTTTCTACAACTAAGAGAGGTGTTTCCAGACAGAGCAATAAGCTCTATTACTCTCTGCCGTGATCAGAGTGGACCAGAGCTTACTGGATTTAATTAAATCACTGGTGATCCTGGTCGTGGATTTTAGTGCACAAGTAGGAGCCAGGTGGTTGTGGGTGAAGAGTGAATGGGAGGTGAGGAAAGGAAATGATGAAAATAGACAATTTCTTCAGTTTTTTTTCCTTTCCAGAAAAATGGGAGAGTGAGTAATAATCTAGGTAACCAGAGGGAAGGTTAAAGTTCAGGGAGATTTTGAATAGGACAGTTCTGAACAAATTCAAATGCCAATGAAGTAAGAAGGTAGAGAAGAGGCTAGAGCTGTGGGGTTCAGCCAGCTCAAAGGCACTGCCTGGGGAAGGTACAGCAGGTCCTGGGGGACGCCTGTCCTTTCGGGGAGTAGTGGAGCCTTGACCAACTGGAAAGTGGGCTAGGTTATAGAGGAGCTGTGAAAGCTAATGAACTGTGTAGGCTGAATGCTGGAACCTGGGAACCAGTGCAGGTGCCTGATCAGGGTGAATCCCAGTGTTTCCAAGAGTTCATCCTTAGGGTGATGTGCAGGAGGGAGTAGAGGCAGGGAGAGAACCTCTTGCTAGGCACAGAGAGAGAACAGAAGGGAAGAGAAAATGGTATTCTGAGAAGGCTCTGAACAAATGAAAAGCAACCCTTGATATTTTATTGCTGATTAAAAGATTACTCGAAAGGTTGTATCAAGTGCTTAGGCCAGGGGTCAGCACACATTCCTGTGGAGGGCTGGATGGCAGAGTCTTTCTGTCATCGTAGGTTACATAGTCACTGTTGTAGCCGCCTATCTCTGCCAAGTTAAACAATATGTACCAGATGGGTTGGGAACAGACTTGGCTCAGGGGCAGCAGTTGGCCAACCCCTGGGCTAACACAGTAAGAGTGGAGGTGTTAGGAAGTGGATAAGTTCCTAGTGTCTTAGAAGGTGGAACCAACAAAATGTTCTGATTGGCTGTGGAAGAATGAAGGAAAGATTAGAATAGAGGATACAATTGAGGTTGCAAACAGTGGGTGGAGGTGAGGCCATGCACTGCTTTGATGAAGCCTGTTGAAGGAGCAGGTTTTGAATGACAACCAGATAGTCCTGCTCGACTGTGTTAAATCAGAGATGTTCTGTGGCTTACAGAATGTGCCAGGTATGTATGGGATATGGTATCTGAAGATTGCAGGGTGAGTTGGGGCTATAAATATGGTGGTCTTTTCAGGAGATAGATGACATGGAAAGCTGCAGGACTGGACGGGTTTCCAAGGGAGTGAGTTTAAGTGGGGCAAAGTCTAAGAGGGGACTTCAACATGGAGAGTTGTTAGGGTAGAAGAGAGAGAGCTGGGGGTAAACAGGAGAAGGGCGTGCTGTATGAATGAAAGAGCAGGGGATCCTGTAGAGCAGTCCTGGGTCAGTATGATAATCTGCGTTGAATGTTGCCAAGAGGGTGAGTGAGGTCAGCCAGGACTGAGACTTAGATAAACTCTACAGTTGGGATATCATTGGGTGAATTTTGTCCCCTAAAAGATATGTTGAACTCTTCACCCCCTGGACCCTAGAACGTGACCTTATTTGGAGATAGTTGTTGAAGATGTAATAAGTTAGCATGAGACCATACTGGAGTAGCATGGACCCCTGATCCAATGTGACTGGGGTCCTCTTACAAAGAAAATATATGTGAACATAGACATGCACAGCGAGATGACAGTGTGAAGACACTAAGGGAGAAGATGGCCATGTGGCCACAGAGGCTGAGCTTGGAGCTGTGCTGCCATAGGGAACTCTGGAAGAGGTGAAGAAGGGTCTGGGAGGGAGCAGGGCCCTGGAATCACCTTGATTTGGGAATTCTAGCCTCCAGAACTTGAGAGAAAAAAATTTCTCTTGTTTTAAGCCACCTAATTTGTGTAAGTTGGTTGCCTCGGCCCTAAGAAACTGATACAGGTGGATAGAGAGAGATCAAGATTCAGCCTAATTAGAAGAATAAACCTCTGCCAGATGTGAATATTAGCGTGGCTTTCTCAGCCAAGCCAGAGTTGGTAATCACATCTCCTTTATTCTTACACCGATCTGTTTCCAAGTTTCTCTTTTTCTATTTGTCAAATATACATAACATAAAATGTTACCTTTTTAAACCACTTTTGGGCATATAGTTTTCTGTGACATTAAGTACATTAAGTTTATGTTGCTGTATAACCATCACCATTATCCATCTTCTGAACTCTTTTCTCTTCCTAAACTGAAACTTCGTACCCTATGCCCATTAAACAACTGCTCCTTCCCCAGCTTCTGGAAACTGCCACTCTATTTCTTATCTCTTAAGAATGTGTCAACTCTAAGCCAGGTGCAATGGTGTGCAACTATAATCCCAGGTACTTGGGAGACTGAAGCAGGAGGATTGCAAGTTTAAAGCCAGACTAGGCAACCTAAGTTGAGATCCTGTCGCAAAATAAAAAAAATAAAAAAGTGCTGGTGTTGTAGCTCAGTGGTAGAGCACCCCTGGGTTTAATCCCTAGTACCAAAAAAAAAAAAAAAAAAAAAAAAAAAAAGACATTTTTCTACTCTGGGTACCTCATATAGGTAATCATACATTTGTCTTTTGTGTCTGGCTTATTTCTCTTAGCATAATGTTTTCAAGGTCCAACCATGTTTCAAGATTTCATTCCTTTTTAAAGCTGAACAGCATTCTCTTATAAGTTCACACCGCATTTTGTGTTTCTTTCCATCCATCAAGGGACACTTGGTTGGCTCTTGTGAATATTGCTGCTGTGAACATCTGTGCAAGTCCCTGCTTTCAGTCCTTCTGGGCTTATGCCTGGAAGTGGAATTTCTAGGTTCTTTTTCAAGTTGAAAAAGGTTTTCCCTTTGCTCTGCTTTAGACCTCTCCACCTTCAGCAGACTTAAAGGCTGTTGAGCTGGTTTGGGGTCCTCTCTCTTCAGGCTCTTCATTGCACAGAGGTGAGGCCAGAGCAGTGAATGTCTTGTCTGAGGTCTCACAGCCACATGGCAGAGGGCACAGTGTCTCCCTCAGATAGCAGATTTTTTCACATGTGAAAAGTACAGTTTTAACGTCTATGGCTTCAGAAGCCTGGATCCACCTGTGGGTGAAAGTTGCTAGTTGGTAGGCTTTAGCTATACCCAGGGAGGAAGCCCACAGTTGACCAGCAGGTCCTTAGTTCAGGGTGATCATGGAGGCTTGTATTTTCTTCCCATATCCTTGTTTCTTACCCTTATTGCTCTTCCTTCAATAGAAACCCAGCTCCTTAGATGTTCTTAACTCTGACTACACCTTCCTCTGTCCTCCTAATTACTGTCATCCTCCCAGTTACCCCCTCATCATTCATGTAGGACTTGGGTAGTGATGCATGCTTCGCCACCCTGGGGTGATTCTGTGTCCTCCCACGTGGCACCCTGATGCCCGTTCTCTCTCTCATCTCCAAGGATTGCACCCCCTCTTCATTTCATCCGTGTACTCCCACAGCCTCCTCCCTCCAAACTGGTTATCCAGAACTGAAGTCGATCAGCCCACTCCCTGCCTCTGCCTCCTGCCCTCTGAAGACCTTCCCCACCACTTTCAGAGAAAATGGAAGCTTGGCATGAGACTGTTCTGGGCTTCCTGTTACCAGACCTACCAGATGTCCCCGTGGCAGCACCAGCCTTTTCCTGCTTCCCTTTCTACTTTGTGAATTGTTTATTTAGATCTCTGTAAGTCCCATGCAGACAGCCTATACCCAGGTCTTGTTCATCACGTGCCCTGGGTTAAAGCATAGCACATAGTGGGTGCTCAGGATGCATATGTGGAAAGGAGGAATGGGTGACTTGTGTGTCCTTGCCCAGAACAAGGCTTAGTTCTCCAGGGCAGTCTGAGTAAGGACAGGGGATTGATTAAAGGCACAGTATTTATTTAAACACTCCTCAGTTCAATTCTGATGTGAAAGTTAAAACATGGACTTTCAAATTCTACCAAAGACATTATTCAGTGTGAAATGGAAGTGAGAATCAGTGCAGAGAGCTTATGGCACTGGTATAATCAGTGGCACAATTACTCTCGCCTCCGCCTCCACCTCCTATGTCTTTCTTTTCTCCTTTCCTGTTTCTCCTTCCTCTCTCCTTTCAGTGCTGACGGTCTCCAGTAGTGCTGGAGCGAGGTCTTTGCTGGAGATGTGAGTGCCTTCAGAAACACCAGCAGGTGGTGCTCTGGGACTGCTTTATTACTGCCCCCCCCACCCCTTTTTAAATTTTCTGTTCTTTGTTCAAGTTAGAGTGTAGGCAACTGTTGGCAAGATTTCTGTCTGAAACAAAACCAAAAACAAAACCAACAAGAATAAAAAATTTTTGACAAAATGGGCACATCTTTATTTCTAAGTAGTTTCACAGAAACTTAGTTGGAAGAGGCTTCCAGACAGGTTTCCAAACCTTAGCATTACCTGAGGGACCTTGTGAAAATACAGGGTCCTGAGATCCATTGAAACCCGTAGGTTGGAATTTCTGGGAATTACATCAGCTTCTCAGGAGATTCTACTGCTGCCAGCCTGAATTGGAGTCCAACATGGGCACCACTGTTCTAGACTGGTGTTTCTCGAATTCTGTGTGCGTGCAGATCAGCTAGGCATCTTGTGGAAATGTAGACTCCAATTCAGTAGGCCTAATGGGGACCTTTAATTCTTCATTTCTAACAGTCTGCCAGAAGATAACTGAAGTTACTGGGTCTGTGGACTATACCAATCTTTGAGAAGCAAGAATCCAGAGCCAGGGTTGGCAGACTATGATAACCATGCTCAGACCAAACCCGTTCTCTTTATGTAAATAAAGCTTTATTGGACACAGCTTTCCCCATTTATTTACACTTTATCTGTGACTGCTTTTAGACCCTAATAGCAGAGTTATATAGTTGTAGCAGAAACCAGATGGCTCACAGAGCCTCTCATATTTACTCTTCAGTTCTTTCAAGGAAAACCTTTGCTGACCCTTGATCTAGAATCCTAAAGACACCCACCACCACCAGTTGACCAGACTCCACGAGGGGAACTCCCTGCTCCAAATTCTGTTTTCATGCAGACCTGAGGGAAGTCTCTTCCTTGGTTGCCCTGTGGGAACCCACCCTTCCCTGCCCAGAAGACTTTTCTCTCCTCTGAATTCTCAGCCATCCAAGACACCAAAATAAAATGAATAAACCTACAAGTGAGAAAGTAGAAAGAACTGAGACTGGAAGAGTGTTCTGAGTTGAATGATGTCCTCTAAAAATTCATGCCCATATGAAACCTCAGAATACGATACTACTTGGAAATAGGATCTTTGCAGATATAATTAATAAGACAAGGTCATAGAAATTAGAATGGTTTCTAATCCAATGATGGAGTCTCAACACAGTAAGATTTTGTTTTGTTTAGTTTTTATTTTTATTTTTATTACCTACCTATGCTTTAAGACATAGTTCAGGTATTAGTTACCTTTTTATGAAGTTTCTGTGACCTCCCCAGAAATTTTCTATTACCTCAGTGTTTAGTATCTACATATTCTAGGGCCATTAGCTCTATGCTTTGGCTATTTAATTCTTCATCCTGTGTGATCTTGGAACAGATCATGCACTCAGTCTGAGGGGTCCATGCATTCTGTCTGCTCCATGGCACAAAGCAAGTGCCCAGTAGATGTTTTTTGAATAAATTCACCCATCTGTGTTTAAATCCACAAGACAAGATCATGTGCATTCCAGGGAGGAGTCATTCATCCTACTTAGATGGTTCTCTGCCTTTGATAGGGTGGCAGGAATTTGACCATGGAGGGAAGGTGTACTGCATCACCTTTAAGTCTCTTTCTACCTGAGAGTCTGTTGTTCTAACTATAACCCCTTCCAGAAACAGCACCAATTTTTAAAGCAAATAGACTAAAATTTGCTGAAACAACTGCTTAGAGACTCACTCTCTTGGAAGAGCTCAGTACTAACTGATACATAAATACAGAATAGTGCAATCATGGCTTTAAGAGATGCTGAGCATCTCCGACCTAACATGGAGTAGACAGAGCATATGAACAAAGACATTTCCATCCTGCAGATGCACTCTCAAAGCATTGCAGGTCACCTGTGTTTCTTCTTTGGACAAAAGGATTCTAAAGACTATAATGCTTTCTGGATTTCTGTTTCAGTTGAATTGATGTTACTACCTTGTTAAAAACTCACTGAAAGTGACCTTCTTATTTTTGATGGGTGGGGAAAAAGTTTAACTCTGGGGAAAATCAAGAAATGGAGTATTCAACTACATTGCTGCAGAGGTGATCAGGTACAAGATAATTTAGGAAAAGGCAGCACTCAATATGTAATACCTTCAAATATTTGTTTTTCTAGTTACAGTGAACTTTGCTGAACTGCTCATTGTTACTAATCATTGCATAGCTTAGGCATGTTAGAAAAATTGCCACAGACTGTAAACAGTCACTTTTTAATTTAGGAGAACAGTTTGAGGTAAAATGCTATTATTCAAATAGCTTTGAAACAAAAGTGACTTACAAAACATTTCCCAAACCCGAGTTAGAAATAATTTTCCCTGTGGTTCCCAGAGGAAATGCCTGGCTCTCTTAGTCGTGTGAGCAGCACAGTCATGCAGTTCCATTTTTATACTAATGGACAACCATCAGAGTAGGCAGGGATTGAATGAGCATTGCATCTCTTTACAGCCAACTCTGAATTAAGCAGCCAAAATTAAACTAATCGTAGCCTGCTGCATGTGACTTTGTGTACCAACTCTTTGCAAAGTGGGTTAATAATTTTGAGAAATCCTATTCTGTGTCAGAACCCCAGTTAAGCTGCATTGGGTGAGAGGACTTTGTAAAGTTTCAGGGCCATTTTGTTCATTTCCCCCTTTTTAGGGTGGGGATTTTTAGGGCAGGGATTCCTAATGTGGGTCCTAATAGCATTGGGAGTTCATGAGCTGGGACAGGAGAATACGGACAACTTTATTCTTCATTCACATCTCACTAAAATTTAACACTAAAAAATTGTATGTAGGTAATAACCTATAATGGTATTGTCACCACAGAAATCGCAGATACCCTGGAATATTGTTTATTCTTTACTACTTATTTATAATAGTTATTAGACCATCTAGTGAATCCTACATGTTTTTAAAATGTTTTGATAACTTTACATGAATGTGATCCCATTTTCTTTGTAAACATATATGTACTTATGCACTTAAAACATTTTGATTTACTTTTTAATTGATACCTTATAGTTCTACATGATAGTGGAATTTATTCTGACGTAGTCCTATATACATACAACATACTTTGGTCAATTTCATTCCTTGGCACTTCCCCTTTCCCTTCCCTCCTCTCTCCCCCAGGTCTTCTTCCTCTAATCTACTGATCTCCTTTCTGTTTTAAAAAAAACTTGTTTCCATGAAAAACCAGGAATGACTGAGGAACTTTCATAAAACCAAGGAAAACCAGGAGATGTGACAACTAACTACATTGGGTTCTGGGACTGAGTCTTGGAACAAAAAGAGGATGGTGATAGAAATCCAGATAAAAGTCAGGAGCATGGTTCACAGTGGTGTGCCAATATCAGTTTCTTGGGCCTTGGAGAGATGAGGTGTTTACAGGGGGAAACAGTGATGGGCTCATGGGAACTTACGGTCTTCTGTGCCTCTGCAGTTAGTGAGAGCCGTGGGGTGGACTCTGATGTCCCTCCCACAGATGCTGGGGGTGCCGATTTTGCATCAGCTCAAGGCCATTGTGGCCTCTTCCAGGTACTATTCTAAATAACTGTGGAGACAGGCCACTCCAAAGGCATGGAGAGATTTTCCAGAGAAGTAAAGCAAGATAGAGTATATTGGTATGCAAAAGGCATGGGTCTAGGGTCAGAGGTGTCATATTGTGACTCTGGCTTACCAGCTTTGTGATCTGGGGCCAGAAATTGCTCTGAGCTTCCTTTCTTCCTTTGGGGAACAGAACAATCTGTGTAGCCCTGCTAGGGTCATTGTGAGGGCTAAAGGTTAGCCTTCCATTGGTTTTGGCATGTTTTAATGCCTGTTACATGCCAGGTACCGTGCCAAGCTTTTTTCATAAGTGATCTAATTTAATCATACCCATACCCGTATTCATGCCCATTTCATGCGGAGTGACATTGAGGATTAGGGGCCTAGTGACCTCGCGGTTTCTAAACACAAAGATGAATTTAAATCAAGCTCAGTGCTTGCTGTGGTTGGTGGTCTTCCTTAGCCTTCCCTGGTGGGCCTGGCTCCAGGTCGCTCATCACTCTCCTTGACTTCCAAATCCCCTCTCCTCTGCTTCCTGTGTACCACATATCCAAAAGCCCTCTTCTTGATTCTGTTTCCCATGGTGGTTGGCTTCTCTGGACTTCAGGTTATTCAGCTGTAAAACGAGGGTGTTGTATTGTCTTCCTGCTTTGTTCTACCACTAAAGGTTCCTTCCATTTCTGTGAATTTGCACTGATTTTTCCAGCTGTCTTATTGAGATAATCACCTAATTTGTTTTGGGTGAAGTTAGGTGTTTTTTTTTTTTTGACATTTTCTCAGATTCCAGAGAGTAAGAAAATCAGAGTTTTAATCCTTAGTTGCTTCTTAAACCTATAATAAATATTTTTAAAAAACCACAAAAAAACAGCAAAGTCTGTTGTGACATTTACTTGTTCTTTAGTTGGGATTTTGTTCAGAGATTGCTCTACAGGACATGGAAGTGATTTTATTTTATTTTTTTTTCTTCTCCTGTGATTAGAAAGAAAATACTGTGTCATCGTGTTGTTGCCAATATTTTTGATTAATATCTGTCAAATTAAGGTTTGTTTAAGTTTTGCCTTGACAGGTGCATTTAGCCATTAGCAATTGTCACTAAGTAATGAGCCCAGTTTCCACAAGTGACATGGGCATGCACATTTGTCTCAGAGGCAGTGAGCCACACGTGGCAGATTAGGTGACAGTAACTACCAGGCAGGGGGCCCGTTAATCCCGTGTTTTGCGCTCTTGTTTTTCAGTTTTTCCCCTACATCCTGTTACTCTTTGCCATCCTCCTGTACCTGCCCACCCTGTTCTGGCGTTTCACAGCTGCTCCTCATCTTTGCTCAGACTTGAAGTTTATCATGGAAGAACTTGACAAAGTTTACAACCGAGCAATTAAGGCTGCAAGGAGTGCACGTGACCTGGACCTCAGAGATGGTGCCTGCCCAGTTCCAGGTGTTAATGAGAACATAGGGCAAAGGTAACTTAGCCCCTAGTAGGTAGCTCAACAGATCTGGTAGTACCCATTCTCTGCCCTTCTCCTGCCAGTCTGTGCCTAGAATGTGCACTGCTTGTAGATGGAAGGGGAGAGGCATCATCCACCCAGTGACAGTCTGTGGGAGCCAGGAACACCCACTCTCCCCAAAGCATACCCACCCATATGTTCCCAACACCAAGCCTACAAGACACCATCCTTGATGAGTAAAATGTCACTGTCTCCTTTTTACATGCAGTTCTCACACGGGCAGCAGATGAAGGTACTGTAAACAGCTTCCTCAGTGGAAAAGCAGAGGATTTTGAAGTAATCAAACTTAGAGAAAGAATTGTGAAAGAAATGGAAAACAAGTTGTTAGTGCCTTGCCTTCTTGTATTCTTCCTCTAGTTCTTGTTATTAACAGTAGTGATAATAATATTAATAGCTACACTTGTTTTGAGTACTTAGTATATTCCAGACCACTGTATTGTGGTCTTTGCATACATTATCTCATTTAGCATTTAACTCCCATAACAACATTTTTAACTAAGTGCATTTATTTACATCCCCCTGTTTTTCCCAGATAAAAGCACTGTCCAGTAGCTAAAAGTGAGACAGCTAGACTCTGAACCACATCATTTGAGCCCCAAGCTTTGTCTGTGTCCACTGAGTGTCTCCACACTTCTGCTTGAGGCTTATGTGTTGTTACTGGGCTGAACATTTCTTTACCTTATTCTGCAGAATAAGGTATTCTGTGAAAAAAAAAAATTGTAATTAACAAAAGCAATAGTTTCTACTCAGAAACTGATTAATTAGCAGACACTTAACATTAAGTTCCAGGTATTGTTCTAAGAATTTCTGAATATGAAATTTTCTGAATATTTAATTAACTGGACCTTCTTTAAAATAGTAAAGGGAAAGGTGTTCTGTTATTTCTTTTCTTCCTCCCCTTTTTCAACCTGATTTTATTTCTTACTACTTTAATAAAGTTATAGGTAGAGAAGTATGGGTGTTTGAAATTTTTAGTGTGACACTGTTGGATGTTTTTATATCTTTAATATTTGAGGATCTAAATTATTTTCATTTGTTTCCTTTTCTTTTTAGTTTGTGGGAGATATCTGAAAGCCATTTCAAGTACCCAATTGTGGAGCAGTACTTGAAGACAAAGAAAAACTCCAGTAATTTGATTGTCAAGTACATTGGCTGCAGACTGATAACACTCACTGTCATACTGTTAGCATGCATCTACCTGGGATATTACTTCAGCCTGTCCTCACTCTCAGACGAGTTTGTGTGCAGCATCAAATCAGGGATCCTGAGGAATGACAGCACCGTCCCCGATCAATTTCAGTGTAAGCTCATTGCAGTTGGCATCTTCCAGTTGCTCAGCTTCATTAACCTCATGGTGTATGTGCTGCTGGCCCCTGTGGTTGTCTACACACTGTTTGTTCCATTGCGACAGAAGACAGATGTTCTCAAAGTGTACGAAATCCTGCCTACTTTTGATGTTCTGCATTTCAAGTCTGAAGGATACAACGACTTGAGCCTCTACAATCTTTTCTTGGAGGAGAATATAAGTGAACTCAAGTCATACAAGTGTCTTAAGGTACTGGAGAATATTAAAAGCAGTGGTCAGGGGATCGACCCAATGCTACTGCTGACTAACCTTGGCATGATCAAGATGGATATTATGGATGGCAAATCGCCCATGTCAGCAGAGACCAAGGGAGAAGCCCAGATGGCAGAGCTCAAAGGTAGGGTTGGCTCTCAGGGCAGAGGCTGTGGAGCCACAGCATACTCTGCAGCAGCCCTTTATGAATACGGACCATCTTTACCCCATCTGTCATTTGAACCATTGTACTAGCATGGTCCCTGGGGGAACCCAGGATGGGAAGGGAGAAGGAATAAATTGGTGCCACCCCAAATTTCCAAAGATGAGAACTTTGTGCCTTTTCTGATGGTTCTGTCTTCCTTCTCTGATTCTCTCTGAGTCTAATATTCTGCCTATTGCCCCTGCATCCCTCCTTATTATCTTTCTTGCATTTATTTGTCTTGTCTTACCGGCTTTCCTCTCTGTATCTCTGATCCCTTTGTCTGTTGTTCTCCAACTTTCTCTTTTGAAAGGGACCAAGAGTTATTGATTTAACCTCACTGACCTAACTAAAGTATACTGCTTTGAAATTAGGCTAAGGAGTAAAACATAGTAAAACAAAGTAGATAAGAAGGAACTTTTTATTTTTATTTATTTATTTTTTTCATACCAGGGATTGAACCCAGGGGCACTTAACCACTGAGCCACAATCCCAGCCCTTTTTTGTATTTTCTTTAGAGACACAGTCTCGCTAAGTTGCTGAGGCTGGCTATGAACTCAAGATCCTCCTGTTTTGGCCTCCCACGTTACTGGGATTACAGGTGTGTACCACCATGCCCAGTGTGATAAGAAGGATCTTTTAGAAGAAAAGTTACTTAGTATTGATACTTCTTGCTATCTGCCTTTCATAAATATTTGTTTTCAATTTTGACAGATGTGGACATACACAATGAAACTAAAACAAGTAATGGAGAGAAGAATGCTCGACAGAGACTTCTGAATTCTTCTTGCTGATGATTTTGTTCTTGAACTTTGAATCTGTGACTTCTGTGACATGAATTCATTTTGGCTAAAGCACCCTGATCGGGTTCACAACTGATCTGTGGTAAATGAATGGGCCTTGTAGAGAGATTGAGCTTGTCTTACTGAGGAATGTAATGGTCAACAAGATGTTATGAAGAATGGTTTGTGACCTTCTTACAAGAAGCAACATGGAGATTGTAAATGATAGCAAGTATACATGTGTTAAGTCCTCATCAATGAAAAGTGGAAGGACTAGTAAGAGCAGCAAAGAGCCATTCAGAGCCTTGGAGAGACACCTTTTAGTACCTGTGATGCCATGAGATGCTGAGCTACTAGAAAGCAAGGACATTGGGAGATTTACTTTGTTTTACGAAATAATAATAAACATGTCAGGATATAAGTTAATATGAATCTCTCACATGCCCTTACTGACTTGGATAAGAAAAACCTTCAATGTCTAATTGAGGACCAGTAGGTTGACCTGAGCCTGGCAGGTCTTCAGCTGGGTGTAGGTCTGGTGTCTTGGCCCTCATCCACTTGAGCCATCTCCACAGTTCCTTGTCAGCCGTGGCCAGTTGCGGCCCTCTTACCCTATGTGTTACACTCTGCTCTCAAGGGTAAGAGGCCCAAGTGCTCATCTGACTGAAAACTTAGTTAATGAGACAGAACATAAAGGGTACTCAGTTAATACCACAGTGACCTCAGTAAGAAAAAAGGCTTCAGAAGAGAGCCCAATGGGGAAATCTGAGATTCCAGAAGAAGTTAATTTAATCACTTTCAAAGAGGTTGTCTACAAGGTGTTTTCAAAGACATTTGAAACAGAATTCTACTCAAACACATTATCACAACACAGGAATGTTTACAGTCAAGGACACTTGGCCTAATATGATCAGAGCACACAAATAACATTTGCCATATGGTGTTTTTGGAACCAGAACAACTTAGTGGTGTATTTTGTTTGTATTTAAGCACAGCTTCTAAAAATGCATTTTCATTCATACTGTGTCCAAATTGAGAAGAACATCCTAGCATTGATGGAGAATTGTCACATAAATGTTAAAATGGTTGAATAAGACAGACACAAGTATTATTTCATAAATATTTAAGGCTAACTTAAAAATGTTAAAAATTTCACATTTCTGTCCTGTAAATATGTGTGTTGTCATTTTATACACAAAATCTGTAATCTTTGGTCCTTCCCATTTTCATTCTTAGTTAACACATTGCTTACATGAGTAATCCTCAGGAAGCTCAGAGTTTACTTTTGGCCCTTGGGGAAAAGTTGTTTTCCTAATCTGGTAGCATTCTGGTGAAGAACTGAAGTTGTATAAGCTGCTGTCTGCCTTTCAGAATATACAGAAAAGCAGATTTTATTTGTACTTCTGTGACAGTTTCTGAAGAGGAAAGCTTATTGACAAAATATCAAGGATGCAATCAGGGCTTTAAATTATTCTCCATTGCATGATATTTATTACTGTTGAATTATAGTGTGACTTCGAAATGGTAGTAACCTAAGTCACTGATTTTGCTACTTTTCTATTGCTACATCTGAGATGATCCACCACAATTCTCTACTGTTTTCTCCTATTGAAAATTTGAAAAGATTTTTGAAACACATTTTTCTGGAATATGATTTTTTTCAAAAACTTCATCTTCCCTGTGGACTATCCCTAATTTGTATTTTGAAATGGTAAAAGTGGATATTTTAGGAGACCAGGAACTCACCAAGCCCTACCACATATAATCCTTTTATCAGAGTTCGAATAATTGGGGGCCTTCACCTCTGCTTCACTTCATTTTCGCAGTCTCACATTCTGAACTGCAGTGGAAATCAACTAGGCACTTGACCATGCAAATACAATTAGGCAGAGCCCATGGTGGAGGACTTGAGAGTCTAGTAAAAGGCAGCAGAGACATAGGCAGGTACTAAGAAGAGAAAGATTACCCACAATAAAAGCCTTGCTAGAAAGTTATGAAATGCCGTGTTCTTGGGAGGCACCATATTGTCTCCTCCCCTGCCACCTGCCCCCACATAGCTGATTTTAAGAATATAGTTATAATATTTCCTAGAGGCAGATGAACCTCTTAAAGTTCATTAGCTACAAATCCTCTAGGTTGACATTTGGGCAAAACAATATCACAGATAGTGATTTTGAACATTTGCCCTCTGTACCTTCCTTGAGGGGAATATGGAGAACAGCTGTGTGGCAGATGCAACTGATGATGGGCAACAGCCATAGCTCTGAAAGGTTGGTGTGGTTGCCTGGCAACATAGCTTGGCCTTGAAATCTAATTCTTCCATCCACCAAATTGTTGTCTTGGCGGACTGCTTTGGGGAGCCTGTCTCTGAGGGTGAGGAGGAATGCTTTCCTCAGCACTCATTGCTTTATGAAGGGCCCACACAGACCCTTAGTGACCACTCCAGGGCTGCTGACTTGGTTTCTGGCTTATGTCTCGTGAACCACTGTGAATCTGCCAAACCCGACGCTACAATAGTGTGGAAGCTGGGAGAAGCACAGATACTCAGAAAACAATGTTCCGGCACACCTTTAATTTCACCAAGGAACAGGCAGAGGTTTCTAATGTAGAGTTTCTTAAACTTTGGGGGCTACCATCCTCCTTGCAAATATTTTTAAAGCAATGCTGTCATATAGACACCACAAAGTCCATGTAGAATTCTACACCATATTAAACATACTCCAGAGGACCTTATCTGTGCATCTGAGAAGTAGTTGTGCCCTAATGGAAGAGTCGGCCCCTTTCAGAGAATAGGGTCCCCCTGCCCTTGAGGACGCCACTTCTGACCCGGGCCTCAGACGTGGATTTGCTTAATTAAATCTTATTCACATACTTTAAGTAACTGCCTTCATTTTCTAGTCTGAAAAAAGTCAAAAAAAGAATGAATGGAGCAACACCTGGGATGACCAGGCAGCCCTGTTGACGGCTATTTTCTCCAAGTCGTGAGGCTAATACCTTGTCTTCTTCCCAGTTCAAGTCATTGTCCCATCCAGCCTCACCTGAGTCTGGAAAGGGTGGACGCAGCACAAATAGAATGTGTCGTCCTTTAGAGATGTGCTGTGAGAAGGCTAGAAACTTCCATCTGTTCAGCTTATCTGATTTGCAATTTATGCTGTGTGTGGAAACGCTCTATTTTTTACATCCCCTCTCCCATCCAGAGGCAGCTGAGGTGGCCTTTGTTCCTGTGAAAATTAGTTCACCTGAGAGACAGATTGTTGCACACCTTTCCTTTCTGAAAGCATTTGACTTTGGTTTATTTTGCTTATGTCGGTCTAGGTTAAATAGGAGATCTATGAGGTAGGAGATTATCTACTGCTGTATCACCACTATTTTCTGAAACAGTGACTCATACATACTAGGTATCCTGTAAATACATGTTGAGTGAATGAGCAAACTAACTGTGAGAACCAATCCTAGTTTTTGACAACTGGGCACATGGTCCTCTGCAGGGGACAGGAGGGAAGGGAGGCTCATTTAACCTCTTGGTAGAGAAAAATATTTCTGCAAATGACTAGCTCTCCACTGTAAGTGGTGATAGTTCTAGATTTTTATTGTGGAGTGAGTCATGACCACTTTCCAAGTTCAGTACAAGTTTGATGTTGTCTTGCAGTAACTAGAGAAAGTGAATTTTTAAAAGTCCTGGTCTCAGTGATTCCCCAGAATAAATCTCTTAAAAGGAGATATGGATTGAAATGTACAATTTTCAGTAATAGAGGTTTTATCTGAGGACATTGAGATGAAGTGACTCCTTTTGGGCAATCACTGGCATCTGACCCTCTTTCTCAGAAGTACAGTGAACCCTTTTTAAAAGATTGACAAAGTTGTTACTATGTTGTGGAATGTGATAGATGTAAATTCACGATTGGTTTTTCTGCCTGCTTTAAATTAAATGTATTGTGTTTCTGGGTCCCCCTTTAGCTATAAAGATACTTTGTCACTGAAGCATGCAATTTGAGCAGTCATTATTCTTCAGGTTCCTTAAAGTGATAAAAGTTTCTCATGTCTTGAAGTGTTTGCTTTTCCCCCTGCCCATCAGAGGAGAAAAATCCTTGTAAGAATCTACAGTGTTATTAATATCCCCTACACAAACTGAAACAATCAGTTCTGCTTTTACAAATTGACTTCTTTAAAGCACCATAATTACAATTTAATGGCTTTCAGTAGAGTGATGCTGATTGTGCAAGTTAAATTCTTTTTAATGACTGAATTTCATCAGAACTTCTGAAGAAAAACATGTACTTTTGCTGTGTCATTTTGGTAAGAATGCTGCTGACAGATGAAGAACGACTTTAAAAATTAGGATCATGAATTTTATTCCACAGAGATCTGAAGATGAGAATAAACGGTGTGTTAGAAAATGATCCTTTTTGAAAACACAGGAATTTTGAGAGTGATGCATTTCAATGCCTGTCCCTCTTACATTTCTTATCTCCCTGTCAGTCACTCAGCCAGGCTCTGCATCTGACCACGCTGACTTCCACTGAAAGAAGGATGGAAGCCAAGAGTCTAGGTTGCTGTGTCAAGAGACCAAGTGAAGCAATGTTTTAAGTCTGCACTGTGGTGTCCTAAATAAAACTCTAATAAAAAGTGTCTTGATATTTCTTGCCTTATCCCGCAAAACAAAAGGCCTAATATTCTCTCTGATATGCAGATGCTAATACATAATAGAGAGGAGCGGGAATCTGGGGTGGGGGGGATAGAAGTTCATTGGATTAGACATGGGAATTAAGGAAAGGGAGGGGAGATGGGAAGAGGAAAGACAGTAGAATGGATTGGACATAACTTTCCTGTGTTCATATATGAATACGTGACCAGTGTAACTCCACATCGTGTACAACCACAAGAATAGGAAGTTATACTCCATGTACAATAATATGTCAAATACATTCTACTGTCATGTATATCTAAAAACAAGTAAAAAATTAAAAAAAAAACCGAATAAACAAAATATTTCTTGCCTTCCCTTTAGGAGTCACTTCACGAAAGATATAACAAGAGATAAGTTCTGAAATGTCTTGAAGCTCACTTCTCCCTGGCTGGATGCATAAAATTCAGTAGGCTCCTCGGAACTTGCTAAATTCCAGCTGGCAATAACTAAAAGAAGAAAGTGCTTGATTAAGGGTCTATGGACTCTGGGATTTCTAAAGTAGAAATCACATGCTCTCTGAGAGTTCTTTGCCTGGACTTAGGAAGGAACAGGGACCATATGCTGCTAAACATGAGTGATCCTGCTTTTCTGTTATGGGTATTAAGTCAGAGCCATGGCACAGTCTTAGTACAGTGCTTTGCATATACTAAGCGCTCCATAAATACTAGCTTCAGTTATCCTCACTGCTCCCCATCTGTTCCCCAGGGGACACCCCCAGGAACCTTGGATATTTATTCATTTCCTATTGCTCCATAACAAATTGCTGCAAAGTTAGTGGTTCAAAGCAACACATGTGTATTAACTTGTGTTTTTCTGGGTTGAGTTTGGACAAAGCCTAGCTGGGTCTTCTGCTCAGGGTCTCAGCCACAATCAAAATGTGGGCAGGTTGTAGTCTCATCTGGATGTTCAACTTAGGAAGCTGCTGCTTATAAACTGCCTTGAGTTGTCAGCAGAATTCAGTTTGATTAACTCAAAATCAACTGATTTGGGACCTTAATATTACAGCTGCAAAATCTCTCCATTCTTGCCATAATCTGTTGGCTAAAAATAAATCTCAGGTCCTGCCCACACTGAGAGAGGGCAAGAACTTCAGGAGAAGCATGATCCATCAACCTACATGTTATCCCATCCTGTCACTGAAACTAGTTCCTTTACCTCCACATTCATCTGAGGCTGCTCCATTCCCGGTGCCTCAAATGCTCTTATAGTGTCTAACCCATCTTTTACATTCCTGTCATTGGGCTTGCTAGAAGGCAAATCTGATGATGCCAACCTTCCCTACCACACCCTCCATCACCACTTTTAAAGCCCTCAGGACTTTTTTCAGGTTAATGAGCATTTTTTGTGGTCTAGGCTATATCAGGGTCTACCTCCCGCCCACCTCTTCAGAATCATCGCCTACCTCCCTCCTATCCAATGCAGTCACACACACTGGTCCTTACAGGCCTCTGCTTTCTCACTTTTTACTGTCTCCACCGTCTGTTCAAAAATCAGCACCAGCATCCCTTCAAGAAACTCTCAAGCCCTCCTTCTCTGGCCTGGCTTTGGATAGCCCTCCTGGGCTCCCCACTGCTCACTGCCTCAGTACTTAGAACTCTGATACACTGTGAAGCCTTCTCATCTGGCTCTCCCCACCAAGTGGGAGGCCCTTAAGCAGACTTCCTCCTTCCCGTACTCCCAGCACCCAGCCATTAAGGAATTACTTCATGCCCTTGATCCCTGTGAGTGCCTTCTGACAATGCCCTGTGTTGGGCACAGCATCAGATTAGAAGTGAACTCTCCCCTGGGCCGATCATCCATCTCCCCCACACTCCTTTCATTTTGTCTGGTTTGAGGTGGCCAAGTGTACCTCATCCTCCAGTTCCTTCTCCCACTTTAGGACTTAACCAAGGAACTTTCTGGAGCACTGTGAAGTAAATTTCCTTGGCAGTGTTTTCTCCCATGTACGTCCACGCCAGTTGACCCTATGTAGCCAGCTCATTTCATTTTCAATGGTTTCTCACATACCAGTGGTTTGAGTGCAGCTGGGTGTACTGTTGACTGAAGGTACTGATGTCTTTATAGTGAGAACATCAATAGCTTTTTTTGTTTGCAATTTGTGTCCAACTCGGAAAGAGGTTTACTCTGATTCCCCTACCAGGGCACAGAAGGAGAGAGATGCTAACCTGGAGGCTGTGGACCTTTGCAGATGAAACCGAGCTACAGTAACCAAACAGCAGAATTGAGAATTTGCAGATTCAAATCCTATCTTTCCCTCTCCAATAACATTGGTGTGCTGGGGTCCCTTCTGTGAAAACAGTGGAAAAAGAGAGAATAATGGTTCTTTGTGTTACAACAGAGCCAGGGCAAGTCCCTTAGGGAAAGAAACAAGAGGACCCTCTCAATGATGGGAACTAAGAATCCATTTTCCAAGAAACCTGTTTCAATGTGTCTTTTCTCAGACACAAGGAAATGAAAAACAAGGGAAACTAAAGTGTTATCAAAAATCACTTCCAAATCCCCAGAAAGGAAATTTGCATTACCGGAGGAAGCAAAGATTGTCCAATAGAACTTGAGCTTCCATGGAAACTTCAGGAAAATAAAAGGTAATGTTCTAACAGTAATTTCAGAGGTAAAGAGACTCAGAAGATTTTAACATTCATCTCATTTGTTCATTTTGAATATTAAGACTGCCTGCTAACAAAGGAAGCATTGTTAGTACAGAGGCCCTTGAGGCTCCTTACCATCTTGCTAAGTACTTTATAAATAATGTACCCCCTTGAGAGAAGGGAAACTTCATTTCAGAAAGAACAAATTGCCCAAAATGATGGCTTCTGCAAAGAGGAGCAAAAGAAAGACTAATCTGTAGATAGAGTCAGGATGGTCTGGACAATCTGGCCAATAGACTATAATGCAAGACACACAAGTAATTTTTAAATTTTCTAGTCACGTATAAAAAAGGAATGGGTGAAATTAATATTAATCATTATTCAACTAACCTCTCTAAAATATTATTCCATCATGTAATCAAATAAGAAATATTGAGATATTTTTATATTTTTCATACCGAATTTTATAATTATTTTTTACTTACAGCACATCTCACTTAAAATGCTCAGTAGCCATGTTTGGTTAGTGGCTCTTGTACTGATGAATGTCTACTCCCACCTAATGATATGTACTTTAGTGTCACTGTGTCCTTACCAGTGCCTTTCCTTTGGTATGGGATTTTCTACCCATAAAGTATATCTTCTTTCTTTCTTTCTTTCTTTTCTTTTTTTTTTTTTTTTGGTAATTCTATTTATTTATTGAGAAATAAGCATTCTGACTCTTATTGTTATGAAGCAGTCATTCCAACTTAGCTGAGGAACGTGCCACTGTAGGACAAGATCTGGAGCTGACTCTGTTGTTTGGATAACTATCTTTTCTCTCCCAGGAACAGACAACCACAGTTGGTAGACAAGGTATAGAATCCAGATAGAAAGTTTCATCTCTCTCACTTTGGGAGACTCAATTTAGGAAATGCGTCAGCTGAATAGCTAAGCAGTTCTAGATGGTTAAGGGAAACTTAGTCTTGGGGTTAACCATCCATGAAACATAGCAAGTATTCTTTTTTTTTTTTTTTCTAAGAAATTTAGTATATCTCCTTTCTGAAAGATTACTTTCTTTCAGATTTCTGTGTGTCCTTCTACACAGAATTTATTGACTGGGTGCATATTCTCTGTTGCTTTGAAACTCAACAAATCTGGGAGTGCTTACCACCTGCTCACAGTGAGACGCACATTAAATCATTAAGTCCCAAGTTTTCAATTCTGAATATTTCAGTGAAATTGACACAGATGCATTAAAATAGGTTGGAAATAACAATCTAGAGCTTTATTATATAATTTATTACCATCAATAATATAAAATAGATTAATATTTAAGGAAAAATTATCATGAATGATTCCCCTATTGCTTTTATGAAAATCACAGAACTCTAAAAACATAACTATTTATTTCAAAGTTACAATTAGTGGTATGTTTGTTGCTCAATTTTAGTTTTTTAGGTGTTCCATAAATGGAATGATGGGCCAGAATAGGTTAAATACCTCCTACCTCGGAAGCAACTTTGATCTAGAGTTTGTTTATTCATTTGCTACTTATCCTAATTCTCTTCAAACAGGTTGTGAGCTGTTAAATTGAGGCCTCCTGTCTTAATGTCTTCTTAGTAGACATTTTTTAAAGAAAAATTATTCAGTGACAATGGTTAAAGCATGGTAAAGCAAATTGTTCAAGACCTTCTCAATAGGTATAGGAGGCATTGCAATGGGATGATGGCAGTGGAAGACTGGACTCAACTCCAAGTACAGAGTGGCTGGAAATATGTAGACAAGAAGGAAGGGCGTCTGTGGTAGAAAATAACTAAAGAAAATCATCAGAGGTTAGGGAGATTCTGGGTCACTGGACCTGAGAGGATTCTTGCTAAAGACAGGCCAGGGAGATCACCTGGAGGGAGAGTGGGGGATGAGAAACCTAATTAGATATGGAGAGTAATTGGGCATTGATGGTGGAGGGTTCTTGCTAAACTGATTTAGCAGGGTTCTGGCTAACAACTGTTTTTACAAGGAAGTTCACAGATGGATGTAGGAGAAGACTCAGGAGGCTGACTATAGTGTGTTCAAGTGAAGAATCTTTGTAAATCGTACCACCCCAACCTCAGTCTACTGCTTGCTAAGCACATGGCAAGCCGAAGAGGGAGGGGGCCTGGGGAAAATCAGCAAGTGACTGATGAAATACGTTTCACTTCTTGAGAACAAACTGCAGATGCTCAGTCACTCTTTATCCTTTAACCAGAGCTTTGATGGAAAGCCCTGGGGTTAGAAATATAATAAGAGGACATGGTAGAAGAGTCCCTCTGAAATGAGCTGGTTGTCATAGACTCCCACTGCCAAGGTGGGAAAAAAGTCACACCCTATGTGCCTCTTGGGGAAGTGGAGACGATTTTGAGACTGTATAGTTTAGCTTCTGGCAATTCCTTTTCATATCCAAGACCCTGGGGTGGAGAAAGAAGCTTACAACTTTGGGGTCAGAGAAGTTAAATCAAATCCTTTCTCTCCTATTCAGAGCTATATAACCTTAGAGGCCCTCTGTGATTTTCAGGTCTTTCATTCATAGAACAGGATAGCAATATCTCACAGACATGCTTTTAAAACTTGTAATAGTAATCATGGGCAAATAAAAAGTTGTAAAAATAGCAAAAGAGGGACAGAAAGGTCCCCTCTATCCTATACTCAGCTTTCCTCAATGGTAACACCTCGCATAATGATAGTACAATTGGTCCAAACTACACACTTTATTCAGATCTGACTAGTTTTACATGCACTCATTTGTGTGTGTGCATGCTCACATGTATGCATAGTTCTATGCAATTTCACCACATGTACTGATTTGTGTGACCACCACAACAATCAAGGTAAAGAACATCATCATGGCAAAAAACAAAAAAACAACAACAAAAAAAACTTCCTCATGCTGCTTCTTTATAGCCATGCCCACACCCGTAATTCATCCCTCATCCCTGGCAACCACTAACCTGTTCTCCATCTCTATAATTTTGCAATTTTGAAATGCTATAAAATGAAATCATAAAATATATAACTTGTGAGATTTATTCTCTCTCTTTTTTTTACTTAGCATAATGTCCTTGAAATCTTTCCAAGCATACATCAGCAGTTTGTTCCTTTTTCTTACTGAATAGCATTCTATAAAGCTTGTTTGGGGGACCCCACAAAAAAGTATAAAGAGAAGTGACCAACACAATGCTCAGTAGATGTCAGATCTTCATTCCTGGCCTCTAATTCTGAGCTCTTGCTGAAGATGGAGAACAGTTTGAGTAGCAGTTCCCACTGACTGTGAACCCACTCCTCCTACCCACATTGCTCTGCCTTTCCTATAGAGCCCTGTGGTGTCATCACAGTCCTGCCTCTTTCTTTTAGAGTCAAGGATAGGAAGGTCCAAAGAAGTGTGGTCAGAAGTATTGGACCGTGGGTCCCTGACTCTCAGCCCAGACCCCTTTCCACTGCTTCCGGCCCACTGTCCATGCCAGCTGGCTAATCCTGCACTTGGCCTGGGCAGTCTTTAGGTAGCATGTCAGCTGGGAAACTGGGCTTCTATCCAAGCTGGTGAGTCACCCTGAGTACTAATCAAGTTGGTGAAGGGATCCAAGATGCTCATTTTTTTTCCCCTAGATACAAAGTTCCTGTGCAGAAAAAGCCTTCAGGACTTCAAATTCCGCCCAGCTGCAAGTGAGATTGGCATGCATCTCTCAAACAGGTTCTTCAAACCCCTCCTGTGCCAGGAGATGGCACGAGGAGAGAACATGCAGCAGGCTGCTAGGCATGTGGAGTTTCTAGGGAATGATGGTGGCAAGAAGGGAGGGGATTCAGGGAGAGGAAAGTTTTGTTTCCATCTACAACATCACCTCTGACTCATTTGCCCAATGAGGGCCTGGGACTAAATAACCTCCAAAGCCTAACGGTCAGTACTTATGGGGTCTTCTTCTCCCAGGGTATCCTACACCAGTTTCCCAGAACCCAGACAGAAGGAAGAAAGGGAATTAATAATTCTTGAGCATTTAAATGCTGTTCACTTAAGAATACACCTCAGCTCACCAATATTCAAAACGCAGGAAGGGTGTTCCCTTAGTTGTGGGGTGAGGAACACTAAAGGAATAGCTTCTTAAGACAAGCTGCTGGGTTCTGGTGTCAGGCTGCCCCCTGACTGACCTTGACTCCTGACTCCTCCAGGCCTTGCTTTTCTGGCCTGTAACAGAAGAGAGTTGTGGGGTGTGGGTGAATATTAAAGTTGATTAAAGGCACAAAGTACAGGGTCAGGACACGATATGCAGCCTTTTTACTGTTTGTTTGTAAAGTCTAGCAGTATTTTCTTTGCTCACAATGTAAACCATATTTGAAAAGTTAAGAATTCCAAACTATGGGAGCAGAAGAGAAAGGCAGTTGGGTACACTGAAAGAAAGGCTCAGTTTGGGTTTTGATATCAGAAAATCTGGTGTGGAGTCTTAGCTCTAATGCTCACGTGGGGTGACCCCAGGAATCACTGACAGTGTTTTTGTCTGTCCCAGTGTCTTCCTTTCAGGGTTATTGTTAAGATTCAATGAGATAATACATCTGGCACTCAATAGGTGCTCAGAAGATAGTAGTTATTTTTCTTACCTCAAATAGAAACACTCAACAACTAAGTGAAAGTGAAGTCATGCAGCCTGCCTCTTGGAACTCAAAAGGTGAGAAATTCAGCCGGGGGAGCATCCTAGAAAGCGTAGTTGCTAAAATAGGAAAATCTCACGTTTTTCAAGGGCAACCCTCTGCCCTGCCCTTCATCCCCAGGTTTTGTCTTTGGGCCCCATGGAGTGGCATCAAAGATTGGGAAGAACTGGGAGGGAAAGGAGGGTATTTTCAAAACTACTCAGGAATATCTTTGACTCAAGCCCCCAGACGATGAGCCAGATGGGCACTGTGGGCGTGAACCTCCCGAGCATGTGGCGCGGAGGCTGGAGAAGCCACCCCGGGAACCCCAGCCCCCAGGCCATTTTGCAAGCCTGCGTGGGCTCTGCAGGTGCACACATGCTCCCGCAGTGTCCGCACTCCGTTTCTTTGCTGGGGGGACCAGCGCTCCTCCCTGGCCTGGCAGCTGCAGGTGGTGAATCCACAAAACAGGCTACAGTTCTTCTGTTTCTATTCTCCCTTTCTCTTTTGTCATATACTCATGTTATTTATAATTTTAAGAAATGAGGCAAAGAGATCCAAGATGGCGGACTAGAGGGTTACTGCATCTCCCGTTGCTCCAGAACTCAGGATTCAAGAAGGAGAGGCATTGAGAGACTCGGACCAACATAGAGCTGTTGGGTGAGTCTCTCCCACCGGGTGAAGCTCGGCCTGGGTGGCAGGCCTGGACAGGGGCAGCTTCTCCAAGCAGGGCAGGGCAGCGAGAATCTTCCCCAAGTGGCCCTGCTCTCTCTGGTGGCAGGTTCGATCCACAGCCAGCTTCTAGGAGCAGGCCGCCCAGTGAGAGCTTTTCCGCACAGAGCCAACCCGAAGACCTGAACCCAGTGGTGGGCCCCAGCCCGCAGGTGGCTTCTGGGACCAGGGCAGGGCAGTGAGAGACTTCCTCAAGCAGCACTGCTCCCTCCAGGGGCAGGCAAGATCCACAGCCAGCTTCTAGGAGCAGGCTGCCCAGTGAGAGCTTTTCCACACAGAGCCAACCCCAAGCCCTGGACCCAGAGGTGGCAGGCGGGGTTCACAGCCAGCTTCTAGGAACAGGCCACCCAGTGAGAACTTTTCCACACAGAGCCAACCCAAGCCCTGAACCCAGCGGTGGGCCCTGGCCCGCAGGTAGCTTCTAGGACCAAGGCAGGATAGGGAAAGGCTTTCCCTGAGCAGCCTGGCTCCCTTAGGAGGGAGTAGGCACTGTCTATAGCCAGCTTCTAGGAGCAGGACCACCAAGTGAGAGCCTTTCCACGCAGAACCAGCCCCCAGCCCTGGACCCAGTAGTGTGCTATGGGCAGCTTTCTTCAGAAGCACTGCATTATCAAGTTCCTCCACGACTTCAGGCTACTGAAGGCTGGGAGGTGATATACTGGAAATCTACAGGGACACTATAAGCCAATAGAGGAAATCTGCAATATCTCAGCGACCCACTGATATCTCACCAATATGAGAAAACAAGGGAAGAAAATGTCCCAAACAAACCTAGATACTATATCAATAAAACCCAATGACAGCACAGCAGAAGAAATGTCAGAAAGGGAGTTCAGAATGTACATAATTAAAACAATCAGGGAAGCAAACGAGGAGATGAAAGAGCAAATGCAGGCGTTGAAGGAGGAGATGAAAGAGCAAATGCAGGCATTAAATGATCACACCAATCAACAGTTAAAAGAGCAAATACGGGAAGCAAGAGATCATTTCAATAAAGATTAGAGATACTGAAAAAAAAACAAACAAACAGAAATCCTTGAAATGAAGGAAACAATAAACCAAGTTAAAAACTCCATAGAAAGCATAACCAATAGGATAGAACACCTGGAAGACAAAACCCCAGACATTGAAGAAAAAATATTTAATCTTGAAAACAAAGTTGACCAAACAGAGAAGATGGTAAGAAATCATGAACAGAATCTACAAGAATTATGGGATATCATGAAAAGGCCAAATTTAAGAATTATTGGGATTGAGCAAGGCCTTAGAGAAACAAACCAAAGGAATGAACAATCTATTCAATGAAATAATATCAGAAAATTTCCCAAATCTGAAGAATGAAATGGAAAACCAGGTACAAGAGGCTTATAGGACTCCAAATATACAAAATTACAACAGACCCACACCAAGGCACATTATTATGAAAATACCTAACATACAAAATAAAGACAGAATTTTAAAGTCTGCGAGAGAAAAGAATCAAATTACATTGAGGGGGAAACCAATAAGAATATCAGCAGATTTCTCAATCCAGACCCTAAAAGCAAGAAGGGCCTGGAACAACATTTACCAAGCCCTGAAAGAAAACGGATGCCAACCAAGAATCTTATACCCAGCAAAACTTACTTTCAGATTTGACGACGAAATAAAATCCTTCTATGATAAACAAAAGCTATAAGAATTTATAAAAAGAAAGCCGGGATTACAGAACATTCTCAGCAAAATATTCCATGAGGAAGAGATGAAAAACAACAACACAAATCAGCAACGGGAGGAACTAGCCTAAGGAATAGCCAAATAAAGGAGAAACCAAATTATGTCAAAAAACAAAAATGACTCAAATGACCGGGAATATAATTCATATCACAATAATAACCCTGAATGTTAATGGCCTGAACTCATCAATCAAAAGACATAGACTGGCAGATTGAATTAAAAAGAAAATCCAACAATATGCTGCCTTCAAGAGACTCATCTCATAGAAAGAGAACCCACAGACTAAAGGTGAAAGGATGGGAAAAAACATACCATGCACACGGACACAGCAAAAAAGCTGGAGTATCCATCCTCATTTCAGATAATGTGGACTTCAAACCAAAACTAGTCAGAAGGGATAAAGAAGGACATTACATACTGCTTAAGGGAAGCATAAATCAGCAAGACATAACAATTATAAATATCTATGCCCCAAACGGTAGCTCATCTATGTATGTCAAACAAATCCTTCTCAATTCCAGAAATCAAATAGACCACAACACAATAATACTAGGCGATTTTAACACACCTCTCTCGCCACTGGATAGATCTTCCAAACAAAAATTGAATAAAGAAACCATAGATCTCAATAACACAATCAATAATTTAGACTTAACCGACATATATAGAATATACCATCCAACAAAGAACGAATACACTTTCTTCTCAGCATCACATAGATCCTTCTCTAAAATAGACCATATTTTATGCCACAAAGCTACTGTTAGCAAATACAAGAAGTAGAGATACTACCTTGTACTTTATCAGATCATAATGGATTGAAATTAGAAATAAATGACAGAATAAAAAACAGAAACTTCTCCAATACCTGGAGATTACATAATATGCTATTATATGATGAATGAATAACAGAAAATATCAGGAGGAAAAAAAAATCCTTAGAAGTAAACGAGAACAAAGACATATATCAAAATATCTGGAACACTATGAAAACAGTACTTAGAGGAAGATTTATTTCATGGAGCGCATTCAATAAAAGAAGTAAAAATCAACAAATAAATGACTTAACACTACAGCTCAAAGCCCTAGAAAAAGAAGAGCAGACCAACACCAAAAGTAGTAGAAGACAGGAAATAGTTAAAATCAGAGCTGAAATCAACGAAATTGAAACAAAAGAAACAATCGGAAAAATTAACAAAATAAATAGTTGGTTCTTTGAAAACATAAACAAAATTGATAAACCCTTAGCCACACTAACAAAGAGAAGGAGAGAGAAAACTCAAATTACTAAAATTCGGAATGAACAAGGAAATATCACTACAGACATGAGTGAAATACAAAACATAATTAGAAGCTATTTTGAAAATCTATATTCCAACAAAACAGAAAACCTCGAAGACATTAACAAGTTTTTAGAAACATATGAATTACCTAAACTGAACGAGGAGGACATACACAACTTAAATAAATCAATTTCAATCAATGAAATACAAGAGGTCATCAAAAGTTTACCAACAAAGAAAGTCCGGGACCAGACGGGATCTCAGTCGAGTTCTACAAAACCTTTAAAGAAGAGCTCATTCCAATACTCCTCAAAGTATTCCATGAAATAGAAGAGGAGCGAACCCTCCCAAACTCATTGTATGAAGCCAATATCACCCTGATACCTAAACCAGACAGAGACACATCGAGGAAAGAAAATTTCAGAACAATATCCTTAATGAACATCAACACAAAAATTCTCAACAAAATTTTAGCAAACCGCATACAAAAATATATTAAAAAGATAGTGCACCACGATCAAGTGGGTTTTATCCCGGGGATGCAAGGTTGGTTCAACATCTGGAAATCAATAAATGTCATTCACCATATCAATAGACTTAAAGTTGAGAATTACATGATTATTTTGATAGATGCAGAAAAAGCATTCGATATAATACAGCATCCCTTAATGCTCAAAACACTAGAAAAAATAGGAACAGTGGGAACATTCCTTAACATTGTAAAGGCCATCTACGCTAAGCCCATGGCCAATATCATTCTACACAGTGAAAAACTGAAAGCATTCCCCTGAAAAACTGGAACAAGGCAGGGATCCCCTCTTTCACCACTTCTATTCAACATCGTCCTTGAAACTCTAGCCAGAGCAATTAGACAAACCAAAGAAATTAAAGGGATACGAATAGGAAAAAAATAACTCAAACTATCCCTGTTTGCTGATGACATGATTATATATTTAGAGGAAGCAGGAAATTCCACCAGAAAACTTTTAGAACTCATAAGTGAATTCAGTAAAGTAGCAGGTTACAAGATCAATGCTCATAAATCCAATTCATTTTTATACATAAGTGATGAATCCTCAGAAAGAGAAGTTAGGAAAACTACCCCATACACAATAGCATCGAAAAAAATAAAATACTTGGGAATCAATCTCACAAAAGAGGTGAAATACCTCTACAATGAGAACTGCAGAACACTAAAGAAAGAAATTAAAGAAAACCTTAGAAAATGGAAAGATCTCCCATGTTCTTGGATAGGTAGAATTAATATTGTCAAAATGGCCATACTACCAAAAGTGCTGTACAGATTCAATGCAATTCCAATTAAAATCCCAATGATGTACCTTGCAGAAATAGAGCAAGCAATTATGAAATTCATCTGGAAGAATAAAAAACCCAGAATAGCTAAAGCAATCCTCAGTAGAAAGAGCGAAGCAGGGGGTATCGCAATACCAGATCTTCAACGCTATTACAAAGCAATAGTAACAAAAACAGCATGGTATTGGTACCAAAATAGACAGGTAGATCAATGGTACAGAATAGGGGACATGGACACAAACCCAAATAAATACAATTTTCTCATACTAGACAAAGGGGCCAAAAATATGCAATGGAGAAAAGATAGCCTCTTCAACAAATGATGCTGGGAAAACTGGAAATCCATATGCAACAGAATGAAATTAAAGCCCTATCCCTCACCCTGCACAAAACTCAACTCAAAATGGATCAAGGTCCTCGGGATCAGACCAGAGACCTTTCATCTTATAGAAGAAAAAGTAGGTCCAAATCTTCAACTTGTTGGCTTTGGATCAGACTTCCTTAACAGGACTCCCATAGCACAAGAAATAAAAGCAAGAATCAACAATTGGGATAGATTCAAACTAAAAAGCTTTCTCTCAGCAAAGGAAACTATCAGTAATGTGAAGAGAGAGCCTACAGAGTGGGAGAAAATCTTTTCCACTCGTACTTCAGATAGAGCGCTAATTTCCAGAATATATAAAGAACTCAAAAAACTCTACACGAAGAATACAAATAATCCAATCAACAAATGGGCTAAGGAAATGAGCAGACACTTCACAGAAGAAGATATACAAGCAATGAACAGATATATGAAAAAATGTTCAATATCTCTAGTAATAAGAGAAGTGCAAATCAAAACTACCCTAAGATTTCATCTCACCCCAATTAGAATGGCGATTATCAAGAACACAAGCAACAATAGGTGTCGGTGAGGATGTGGGGCAAAAGGTACACTCATACATTGCTGGTGGAGTTGCAAATTAGTGCAGCCACTATGGAAAGCAGTATGGAGATTCCTCAGAAAGCTTGGAATGGAACCACCATTTGATCCACCTATCCCACTCCTTGGCCTATACCCAAAGGACTTAAAATCAGCATACTACAGAGATGCAGCCACATCAATGTTCATAGCTGCTCAGTTCACAATAATCAGATTGTGGAACCAACCTAGATGCCCTTCAATTGATGAATGGATAAAGAAACTGTGGTATATTTATATACAATGGAATATTACTCAGCCATAAAGAATGATAAAACTATGGCATTTGCAGGCAAATGGATGAAATTGGAGAATATCGTGCTAAGTGTGATAAGCCAATCTAAAAAAACCAAAGGACGAATGATCTCTGATAAGCAGATGATGACACATAAAGGGGGGTGGGAGGGGTTAGTGTTAGGGTTAGGGTTAGGTTTAGGGTTAGGGTTATGGAGGGTGGCAAGAATGGAGAAAGGAAGGACTGTATAGAGGGAAAAGAGGGGTGGGAGGGGTGGGGGGAAGGGAAAAAATAACAGAATGAATCAAACATTACCCTATCTAAATTTATGATTACATAAATGGAATGCCTTTACTCCATGTACAAACAGAGAAACAACATGTATCCCATTTGTTTACAATTAAAAAAAACAAAAACAAAAACAAGAAAAAGAAATGAGGTAAGCTATTCATGACATTCACACACAGAGAGAAAGAGAGAGAGAGAGAGAGAGAGAGAGAGAGAGAGAGAGAGAGAGAGAGATAGAGAGAAATTCAGAGAGTACAGAAATATATGAAATAAAAATCGTCCATCCATGGAACCACCAATCACAATTTGATCCAGTTATCCCACTCCTTGGTTTATGCCCAAAGGACTTAAAACAGTATACTATAGTGACTCAGCCATATCTATGTTTATAGCAGCTTAGCTCACAATAGCCAACCTAGGGAAACAACCTAGGTGTTCTTCAACACATAAATAGATAAAGAAAATGTGGTATGTATAGACAGTGGAATATTACTCAACCATAAAGATGAATTAAATTATGGCATTTGCCCATAAATGGATGGAACTAGAAAATATCATGCTAAGTAAAATAAGTCAATCTCAAAAAACTAAAGGCTCTCTGATTCGTGGATGCTAACCCAAAACAAGGGAGACTTGGGAGGAGAATAATAGAAATTCACTGGACTAGACAAAGGGAAATGAAGGGAAGGGAGTGAGGAGGGGAATAGGAAAGACAGTAGAATTAATGGATATAACTGTCCTAGCCTTGTATTTGTATACATGACCAGGGGAGCTCCATATCATGTACGACCACAAAACTGGGAACCTAAATAGAATAAGTTATACTTTATGTATGTATATTCTGCTATAATACATTCTACTGTCATGTATAACTAAAAATTAAAAATTAAAATATTTTTTAAAATCCTCCATCCATTGCTGCCTCTACCTGGCAGAGTTGCAGTGATGGCTGAGTGACCACTAGCTCATCTTGGGTCGCACTCCCCATGCCAAGCTACAACTCCAGACATCTACATTCCTTGCCCACTAATGATTTAAGTCTGAATTTTCTAAGAGGGAAAGGGCACCATAGTTTTCTAATTATTTAAGAACACATATTTAAGAACAACTTTCTTTCAAGACACTAGTTGTTTTTTCTTTAAAAAAAATTTAAAATTTTATTGGTGCATCCCATAATGCTGGGATTCATAACATATTTGAACATGAACACAGTATAAAAACATAATTTGGCCAATATCACTTCCCAGGATTTCCCCTTTCCCTCCCCCCTCCTCCTTCCCCCTGGTCCCTTTCCATGAGATCTGTCCCATCCCCACCCAGCTCCACATTCTTTTCCTTTCCTTCTATGTAGCTACCACATACAGGAGA